>NC_053022.1:82263603-82413503 GCF_003073215.2 Triticum urartu | reverse complement strand
CAATGACAACTTACTTGAAGGATCTTACTCAATCCATAGGTAGGTATGATATACACTCATGGCAAAACTGGGTTTAAGGATATTCGGAAGCACAAGTAGTAGCTCTACTTGGTGCAAGGAATTTGGCTAGCATGAGGGGGAAAGGCAAGCTCAACATGTTGGATGATCCATGACAATATACTTTATTTCAGATATAAGAAAACATAACTCATTACGTTGTCTTCCTTGCCCAACATCAACTTTTTAGCATGTCATATTTAATGAGTGCTCACAATCATAAAAGATGCCCAAGATAGTATATTTATATGTGAAAACCTCTCTTTCTTTATTACTTCCTATTAATTGCAACGATGACCAAAACTATGTTTGTCAACTCTCAACAACTTTTATTTATCATACTCTTTTATATGTGAAGTCATTACTCTTGATAAGGTCAATATGATCTCTTTAATTCTTTTGGTTCTTTCTTTTATTCCCTCAGGATCATAGCAAGATAATCAAGTCCTTGACTCAAAATTAATTTTTATTATATATAGCTCACCGACTCGATTACATAGAAGGATCATAAAGCATAACTCAAAACTAGATCATACTAAAACTTTATTCTACTAGATCAAGATACTGCCAAAAGGATCGAACTAAGAAAAACGGTAAAGATAGGAGTGTGATGGTGATACGATACTGAGGCACCTCCCCCAAGCTTGGCAGTTGCCAAGGGGAGTGCCCATACCCATGTGTTTATGTCTCTTTCCTCGGAGGTGGTGATGATGGAGTTGTTGATGATGTAGGCTTGTCGTCCATCTTTCAAGGCATAGGCTCACCATCATAGAAGGATGATCGAGTCTTCGGGATCCTCAAATCTGCAGCCAAACTTATCCTCTTGAATCTATAGTCATACTCATAGTTTTGGTTTTGCAGGTCATAGATCTGGGCTTGGAGATGCTCGATTTTCTCGTGAAGCTTTAAGATGGTCTCCCCAATGTTCTTGGCATCCAGCTTGTGGTTGTTGGTGAACTCCGTGATCATCATGTGGTTGGCGTTGAGTCTGCGTTCCACCATCCCCTGGCACTTGAAAACTTGTTGCTCCATTGCTTCAAATCTTGTCTCCACACTTCCGGTCCTCCTTGGTCCCTCGACATCACGGATGTGTACCAACCCATCACGCATCTCAATTGTTTGAGGGTGTTGCAGCACCTCCACGAGGTTTGGATTGATAACCTTCTCGAAGAACTTGTCCTTGGGGGCGTTTGAAGACGTCATGATGATCTAGATCTGTCAGAAGAACAACTCGAAACAAAAACAGAGGATATTTGCGTGGTATGGTGGTCAAAACCTTCGGGAGATTATATAATGATTTTTTACTGACCAAAAGAAGTATCGTGCAAAAAAACAGAGTCCGGAGGGCACACGAGGTGCCCACGAGGCAGGAGGCGCGCCCAGGGTGTATGGCGCGCCCTCCACCCTCGTGGATGCCTCGTGTCCCTTTCGGACTACTTCTTATTTTCCTATTTTCTTAAATATTCCAAAACGGAGAAAATTGCTATTAGAACTATTTTGGAGTCGGTTTACTTACCGTACCACATACCTATTCCTTTTCGGAGTCTGATACATTCTGGAAAGTGTCCCTTATGTATTCCTCTGGGGTTACGGTTTCAATAACATTAGTTTCAACATTTATGGGATTACCTGAGATATAATGTTTGATTCTTTGACCGTTCACCACCTTCGGATTTGTGCCTTCGAAGTTGTTGATTTTTATGGCACCAGAACGATAGACCTCCTCGATAACGTAAGGACCTTCCCATTTAGAGAGGAGTTTTCCTGCAAAAAATCTTAAACGAGAGTTGTATAGCAAAACATAATCACCTACATTAAACTCACGCTTTTGTATCCTTTTGGCATGCCATCTTTTAACTTTTTCTTTAACCAGTTTGGCATTCTCATAGGCCTGGGTTCTCCACTCATCAAGTGAGCTAATGTCAAATAGTCTCTTCTCACCAGCAACTTTGAAATCATAATTGAGCTCTTTAATGGCCCAATATGCCTTATGTTCTAGTTCGAGAGGTAAGTTACATGCTTTTTCCATAAACCATTTTATACGGAGACATACCCATAGGATTCTTATATGTAGTTCTATAGGCCCATAATGCATCATCAAGTTTCTTGGACCAATTATTTCTAGATCTATTAACAGTCTTTTGCAAAATTAATTTAATTTCTCTATTACTCAGTTTTACTTGACCATTAGACTGTGGGTGGTATGGAGATGCAATTCTATGATTAACATCATACTTAGCAAGCATTTTACGAAAAGCACCATGAATAAAATGTGAACCGCCATTAGTCATTAAGTATCTAGGGACTCCAAACCTCGAAAAAATAACTTCTTTAAGCATCTTAATAGAGGTGTTGTGATCAGCACTACTAGTTGGAATAGCTTCTACCCACTTAGTAACGTAATCAACAGCAACTAAAATATGTGTATACCCATTAGAGGAAGGAAATAGTCCCATATAATCAAAACCCCAACCATCAAATGGTTCGATGATGAGTGAATAGTTCATGGGTATTTCTTGACGTCTACTAATATTACCAATTCTTTGACATTCATCACAAGACAAGACAAACTTACGGGCATCCTTGAAGAGAGTAGGCCAATAAAAACCGGATTGCAATACCTTATGTGCAGTTTTATTTCCAGCGTGGTGTCCTCCATAAGCCTCAGAGTGACACTTGCGTAGGATCTATTCATGTTCATGCTAAGGTACACAATGTCTAATAACACCATCTACTCCTTCTTTATAAAGGTGTGGATCATCCTAGAAGTAATGTCTTAAATCATAGAAAAAAAATTCTTTTGTTGGTATGTGAAACTAGGTGGTATAAATTTAGCAACAATGTAATTAGCATAATCAGCATACCATGGAGCAGTACGAGAAGCATTTATGATAGCTAATTGTTCATCAGGAAAGCTATCATCTATAGATAGTGGGTCATCAAGAATATTCTCTAACCTAGATAAGTTGTCTGCAACGGGGTTCTCAGCTCCCTTTCTATCAATAATATGCAAATAAAATTCTTGTAGTAGGAGAACCCATCTAATAAGTCTAGGTTTAGCATCTTCCTTTTCCATAAGATATTTAATAGCAGCATGATCAGTGTGAACAGTAACTTTAGAATCAACAATATAAGGTCTGAACTTAGCACAAGCAAATACAACTGCTAAAAAATATTTTTTAGTGGTAGCATAATTTCTCTGGCACTGTCTAGAGTTTTACTAGCATATTGGACAACATTTAATTTCTTATCAACTCTTTGTCCTAGAACAGCACCTACAGCATAATCACTAGCATCACACATAATTTCAAAGGGTAAATTCCAATCAAGAGGCTGAACAATAGGTGCAGAAATCAAGGCTTTATTAAGTATTTCAAATGCTTCTACACAATCATCATCAAAGAAAAAAGGAACATATTTTTGTAAAAGATTAGTCAGAGGCCTAGAAATTTTTGAGAATTCTTTAATGAACCTCCTAAAAAACCGGCATGACCAAGGAAAATTCTTATACCTTTAATGTCCTTAGGACACGGCATCTTCTCAATGGCATCAACTTTAGCTTTATCAGCTTCAATACCTCTTTCAGAAATTTTATGCCCCAAGACAATACATTCATTAACCATAAAGTGGCACTTCTCCCAATTCAAGAGAAGATTAGTTTCTTCACATCTCTGCAAAACTTGATCAAGGTTGCTTAAGAAATCATCAAAATAAGTTCCTATACGGAAAAACCATCCATGAAAACCTCAACAATCTTTTCACAAAAGTCAAAGAGTATAGCGGTCATACATCTTTGAAAGGTAGCAGGTGCATTACATAAACCAAAAGGCATATGTCTATAAGCAAAGCTACCGAAAGGGCAAGTAAAAGTGGTCTTTTCCTGATCCTCTTTTGACACAGGTATTTGAGAGAAACTAGAATAACCATCTAGAAAGCAAAAATGTGTATGTTTGGATAATCTTTCTAGCATTTGATCAATAAAAGGTAAAGGGTAATGATCTTTTCTAGTAGCTTTATTTAATTTACGGAAATCAATTACCATTCTACAACCTATAACAATTCTTTGTGGGATCAATTCATCTTTATCATTAGGAACAACAGTAATGCCTCCCTTCTTAGGGACACAATGGACAGGACTTACCCACTGACTATTAGCAACAGGATAAATTATACCTGCCTCCAGAAGGTTTAGTATTTCATTTCTTACCACCTCTTTCATCTTAGGATTTAACCATCGTTGGTGATCAACAACCGGTTTATCATCTTTCTCCAATTTTATTTTGTGCTGGCATAGAGTGGGACTAATGCCTTTAAGATCATCAAGAGTATATACAATAGCAGAGCGGTGCTTCTTCAGAGTTTTCAATAATTTCTCTTCTTCCTGCTCTGAAAGGTTATAGCACTAATAATAACAGGATATATCTTCTTTTCATCAAGATAAGCATATTTAAGAGTATCAGGTAATGGTTTAAGCTCAAACACATGACCACCCTTGGGTGCAGGAGGATCCCCTAGAATTTCAACAGGCAAGTTGTGTTTCAAAATAGGTCCCTATTTAAAGAATACTCATCTATTTCCCCTCTTTCATT
The DNA here is from genome assembly GCF_003073215.2 of Triticum urartu. Lineage (NCBI taxonomy): Eukaryota > Viridiplantae > Streptophyta > Magnoliopsida > Poales > Poaceae > Triticum > Triticum urartu. Next base: position 82,408,857 of record NC_053022.1, on the reverse strand, counting down.
CATAAACATATTGTTTCCATGGTCTAGCAAATATTGTTCTAAAGGATCATTAGGAGGCACGGCAATAGAAGCAAGACCAATAATTTCATCTTTACTAGGCAATTCTTTATCATGGGGTTGTCTATGAAATTTAGCAAAATTAAAATCATGAGACATATCCCCTAAACCAATAGTAACAATATCCTTTTTGCAGTCTATCTTAGCATTAACAGTATTCAAGAAGGGTCTATCAAATATAATGGGACAAAAGTCATCTTGTGGGGAACCAAGGACAAGAAAATCAGTGGGATATTTAATTTTCCCACACAAGACTTCAACATCTCTAACAATCCCAATTGGTGAAATTGTATCTCTATTGGCAAGCTTAATAGTAACATCAATATCTTGTATCTCAGCAGGTGCAATACCATGCATAATTTCTTTATATAAAGAGTGAGGTATTGCGCTCGCACTAGCACCTGTATCACATAAGCCATGATAACAATGATCTCCTATTTTAACAGAAATAACAGGCATGCCTACAACAGGTCTATGTTTATTTTTAGTATCGGGTCTAGCAATTCTAGCAGCTTCATCACAGAAGTAAATAAAATGCCCATCAATATCGACCAAGAGATCCTTAACCATAACAATACTAGGTTCAACTTTAATTTGCTCAGAGGGTGTAGGTGTTCTAGTATTACTTTTACGAACCACGGCTGAAGCTTTAGCATGATCCTTTATTCTAACAGGGAAAGGTGGATTCTCAATATAAGCGGTAGGAACAATAGGATCAACATTATAAGTGATAGTATTTTCTTCAACTTTAATAGGTTCAACTACTTTTACTTCAATAGGAGGATGATATTTAAGCCACTTCTCCTTAGGGATATCAACATGAGTAGCAAATGATTCATAGAAAGAAGCTACTATCTCAGAGTCAAGTCCATATTTAGTGCTAAATTCACGAAAAGCATCGGTATCCATAAAAGATTTAATACAATCAAACTTAGGTGTCATACCTGACTCCTTACCTTCGTTGAGTTCCCAATCTTCAGAGTTGCATTTAATTATTTCCAATAAATCCCATTTGAATTCAATAGTCTTCATCATAAAAGAACCACTACAAGAAGTATCGAGCATGGAGCGATTATTGATAGAAAGCTGAGCATAAATTTTTTGAATAATAATTTCTCTTGAGAGCTCATGATTGGGGCATGAATATAACATTGACTTAAGCCTCTCCCCCAAGCTTGAGCAATACTTTCTCCTTCGCGAGGCCAAAAATTATGTATATATATATATAAATTACGATCACGATGAACCAGATGCATAGGATAAAAATTCTGATGAAATTCCAATTTCAATCGGTTGTAGTTCCATGATCCAATATCATCACATAGCCTAAACCATGTCAATGCCTTTCCCTTCAAAGATAAAGGGAATACCTTCTTCTTGATAACATCATCAGTCATACCTACAAGCTTAAATAATCCACAAACTTCATCCACATAGATTAGGTGCAAATCAGGATGTAATGTTCCATCTCCTGTAAAAGGATTAGCTAGCAGTTTCTCTATCATACCCGAAGGAATTTCAAAGTAAATATTTTCAGTAGGTTCAGTAGGTTGGGGAGCAACTCTTTGCTCTACTAGTCGGGGTGAGATACCCCGAACAAGCCCCTCAAAGGATTACTTTCCATAGTAACAAGTGACAGTAAATTTCAGCACACTATATAAATTTTTCCTTACCAGATTCCACTTACCAAAGGCGCTTCACTCCCCGGCAACGGCACCAGAAAAGAGTCTTGATGACCCACAAGTATAGGGGATGTATCGTAGTCCTTTCGATAAGTAAGAGTGTCGAACCCAACGAGGAGTAGAAGGAAATGACAAGCGGTTTTCAGTAAGGTATTCTCTGCAAGCACTAAAATTATCGGTAACAGATAGTTTTATGATAAGGTAATTCGTAACGGGTAACAAGTAACAAAAATAAACAAGGTGCAACAAGGTGTCCCAATCCTTTTTGTAGCAAAGGACAAGCCTGGACAAACTCTTATATAAAGGAAAGCGCTCCCGAGGAAACATGAGAATTATCGTCAAGCTAGTTTTCATCATGCTCATATGATTCGTGTTCGTTACTTTGATAATTTGATATGTGGGTGGACCGGTGCTTGGGTACTACCCTTCCTTGGACAAGCATCCCACTTATGATTAACCCCTCTTGCAAGCATCGGCAACTACAAAAGAAGTATTAAGGTAAACCTAACCATAGCCTGAAACATGTGGATCCAAATCAGCCCCTTACGAAGCAACACATAAACTAGGGTTTAAGCTTCTGTCACTCTAGCAACCCATCATCTACTTATTACTTCCCAATGCCTTCCCCTAGGCCCAAATAATGTGAAGTGTCATCTAGTCGACGTTCACATAATACCACTAGAGGAAAGGCAACATACATCTCATCAAAATATCGAACGAATACCAAATCACATGACTACTTATAGCAAGACTTCTCTCATGTCCTCAGGAACAAATGTAACTACTCACAAATCATATTCATGTTCATAATCAGAGGAGTATTAATATGCATAAAGGATCTGAACATATGATCTTTCACCAAATAAACCAACTAGCATCAACTACAAGGAGTAATCAACACTACTAGCAACCCATAGGTACCAATCTGAGGTTTTGAGACAAAGATTGGATACAAGACATGAACTAGGGTTTGAGATGAGATCGTGCTGGTGAAGATGTTGATGGAGATTGACCCCCTCCCGATGAGAGGATCGATGGTGATGATTTCCCCCTCCCGGAGGGATGATTCCCTGGCAAAACAGCTTCGCCGGAGCCCTAGATTGGTTCCTCCAAGGTTCCGCCTCGAGACGGCGGCGCTTCATCCCAAAAGCTTCCTCCTTATTTTTTCTAGTGCGGAAGACTTCATATAGCAAAAGATGGGCAACGGAGGCCTGCCAGGGGGCCCACAAGGCAGGGGGGCACGCCCCCCACCCTCATGGACGCAGGGCCGGTCCTGAGGGGGGCAGGAGGGGCGACCGCCCCGGGCCCCCACGATCGAGGGGCCCCCTCCCAGGTACGTACGTATAGCCTATAGCGTACGCACGCAGTTGTAACGCCCTCGATGCGGCTATATCTCCCACGTGTCGAAGCACGACTTAGAGGCATAACCGCATTGAAAGCAATATCGCAAGTGAGGTAATCTTCACACAACCCATGTAATACATAAGGGAAAGAGATACATAGTTGGCTTACAATCGCCACTTCACACAATACTAGAATAAAGCATTACATCATACAAATACACACAAGGTCCAACTACGGAACCAAAATAAAAGAAGACTACCCCAAAGCTACACAGATCCCCGATCGTCCTGACTGGGCTCCACTACTGATCAACTAGAACGAAACAACACAAAGGACAAGATCTTCATCGAGCTCCTCCTTGAGCTTGTTTGCATCACCTGCTCGGTAACATCGGCACCTGCAAACTGGTTTTGGAAGTATCTGTGAGTCACGGGGACTTAGCAATCTCGCACCCTCGTGATCAAGACTATTTAAGCTTATAGGAAGGGTAAAAGGTATGAGGTGGAGCTGCAGCAAGCGACTGGCATATATGGTGGATAACATACGCAAATGAGAGCGAGAAGAGAAGGCAAAGCACGATCGAGAAACTATGATCAAGAAGTGATCCTATAACAACCTACGTCAAACATAACTCCAACACCGTGTTCACTTCCCGGACTCCGCCGGAAAGAGACCATCATGGTTACACACGCGGTTGATGCATTTTAATTAAGGTCAACTTCAGGTTTTCTACAACCGGACATTAACAAATTCCCATCTTCCCATAACCGCGGGCACGGCTTTCGAAAGATCATATCCCTGTAGGGGTGTCCCAACTTAGCCCATCACAAGCTCTCACGGTCAACGAAGCATATTCCTTCTAGCGGGAAGACCCGATCAGGCTCGGAATCCGGGTTACAAGACATCTTGACAGGTAAAACAAGACCAGCAAGACCGCCCGATGCGCCGACATCCTGATAGGAGCTGCACATATCTCGTTCTCAGGGCAACACCGGATGAGCTCTCCGTACAACTAAAACCAGCCCTCAAGTTTCCCCGAGGTGGCGCTGCAAAGGACTCTAGTTTGGACCAACACTTAGACAAGCACTGGCCCGGGGGGTTAAAATAAAGATGACCCTCGGGATGCGCGACTCACAAGGGAAAAAGGCTAGGTGGCGAATGGTAAAACCAAGGTTGGGCCTTGCTAGAGGAGTTTTATTCAAGGCGAACTGTCAAGGGGTTCCCATTATAACCCAACCGCGTAAGGAACGCAAAATCCGGGAACATAACACCGATATGACGGAAACTAGGGCGGCAATAGTGGAACAAAACACCAGGCATAAGGCCGAGCCTTCCACCCTTTACCAAGGATATAGATGCATTAATTAAATAAGAGATATTGTGATATCCCAACAAGTAAACATATTCCAACAAGGAACAACATCTCCATGTTCCAACAAGGAACAAACTTCAATCTTCACCTGCAACTAACAATGCTATAAGAGGGGCTGAGCAAAGTGGTAACATAGCCAAACAACGGTTTTCTAGGATAAGGTGGGTTAGAGGCTTGGTTCAACAATATGGGTGACATGATAGGCAAGTGGTAGGTATCGCAGCATAGGCATAGCAAAAGAGTGAGCAACTAAGAAAGCAAAGATAGAAGTGATTTCGAGGGTATGGTTATCTTGCCTGAGATCCCGCAAGGAAGAAGAACGAGTCCATGAAGAAGTCAAACGGACGTAGTCGAACGAATCCTCACACACATGACGTTATCGGAACCAACCCGAAGAAGCAACACCGGAAAGAAGCACACAACATAGTAAACAACCATCACATAAACATGGCACGATGCGAAAACAAGTATGATGCATGTCCGGTTTAATGAGGCATGGCATGGAAAAGTGCACAAACAATCCTACAAATTAAGTGGAGCTCATTATGCAACGGAGTTGCATATTGACGAAACACCACATGACTTATTTAGTTCTCTCTCGGTTATGTACCCAACAATATTAAATGTTGTTAAACATGGCAAGAGGGTGAAGCAAAGTAAAACTACCTATCTAGTCAAGTCTAAATGAGGCCGGAAGCAACGAACAACAATTCCGGTAAATCCCCATATGCATATATTAGGTTTGGTACTGTTCTGTCCTAAACACAATTTTAGAGTTATTAAACATGCAAAGTAAAGCCACCATGTTAAACTAGGCATTTTTCTACCCCATTTACATATAAAGATTATTAAATTCCGAGTTACGGTTATTTAGTTCTGAATTAAATCATTTTTAACATGGCATAGGAGCAAATTTAGTCAAACAACATTTTAAGCATTTTAAACATTTCAAACATAGATGAAAGTTTGCATATTATTAAACTAGACAAAATTCTAGACATATTACATATAAAGTTTGTTTTAATCCGATGCACGGTTATTAAGTTATTATATGCATGAAGTTGAGGGACCTTTCTGTAAAAACAGGTAAACTCAGGAAAAAGGAAAATCGTAGATCTGGAAAAAAACATGAATGGGCCAGATCAGAGGCCCACCCAACAGTGGAAGGAAAAAAAGGAGGGGCGCTGGATCTGCTGCCCACCATGGGCTTCGGCCTAGCTGGAAGCAGAGGAGGCCGGCGATGGCGTTGCTGGGACCCGGGTCGTGAGCTGGGATGGATGAAGCTGGGGCGGTGCTGGGCCTTGGCGCCTGTCCACACTGGCAGGATCGAACGAGGTGGAGGGAGGCATGGTCAACGGAGCGACCTGCAGCGATTGCAACTCCCGCTCGCTGCAGACAAGATGCAGCGCGGCGAGGGACTTGGTGGCTTGGCGCTACTCCGGCGAGCTGAGGACTCCAGCGGGACGGTAGGATGGTGTGGTCCCGGCGAAGGAGAAGCAGAGGAGGGCAACATGGCACGGCGGCGGAAGCTCTTGCTGCTGCAGCAGGACTCGAGGAGCTCGGCGCGGGGCTCACCCATCCATGGCATGGGGTTCCTGAGAGAGAGAGAGAGAGATGTGAGAAGGGAGAAACCAGAGGAGATGGATGAAAGCGCGAAGGCAAGGAGAGGAACGGCCTGGTGGTGCTAACGGGGAGGCGACATCGCGAGGAGGCGGGGTCCAGCAAGTCCGGTGAGGTGAGGTGCGCTCGGGAGCTGCTGCTCGAGGGCACGATGTCCATGGCGGAGGAGCTTCAGCGGTGGCGTTCGTCGTCGGGCGGTGAGGCGAGGAGGGGGCAGGGACGAGGCATGGCTCGGGCAGGGGAAGGCTCGGGCGCGGTAGGAGGAAGCGGTTGGACTGCGGCGCAAATAGAGGGAGGAGGGGATCTGGGAGGAAGAAGCTGATTGGCTCGGCGCTGAAAACAAAAGGAGTGGCGGCGGCGTGGGGATTGGATGGATGGGACAAGGTCCCTAGAATTTAGGGTTAGGGGCTATATATAGCATGTAGGCGAAAAGAGAGGGATTTGGATCATCGGATCGAAATCCGACGGACGAGGATAAATATCCTAAGGAGTCCAGTAAATAAAACGATGATATTTTGTAGATGTTTGGGGATGATCCGGACACAACGGTGGCGACAGTCCGGGTCGGGTCCGGGACAGATTTCGGACATGCGCGGGAGGAGGGCCGCGGGCTGCCGAGAGAGCTTAGGTTGGGTCTGGCGGATTGTGAAGAGTGGGTTGGTCTGAGAGAAGAGGGGAGAGATGCAGCCCGGCACGGTTTTCGGAGACCGAAAACGTCCGACGTTAGACCGGCTATATTGCCGCTATAGTTATCAGTTGGGGCATCAAACGATCTCCGAATGCGATGAAACTTGACAGGCGGTCTATCTACAACATAATAACACCACATGCCAACTTTCAACCCATTCCGAGAACATTTTCCGGCCACTTATAAAATACTATTTCGGACATGCCGCGGGCGCGTGCAAGTGTGTCTGGGCTCAGAACGGACAACGGACGGAACAGGGGGAACCCGGACGGATGCAAGTTTCGAAAACATGATGATGCAATGCACATGATGACATGACATGAAATGCATGACATGCAAGAAAATGACAAGGCAACAATAGCGAATAACTGGAAGACACCTGGCGCGCCGGTCTCGGGGCATCACAGCAGTGCAGCCGAGCGCACGTTTTTTTTTTGAGAAAATGCAGCCGAGTGCACGTAGTGCTTTCATTCCTCTTTGATCGTTGAATGCCCAAGGTAGTTGGGCCTGTACTGGATTGCTCCACCTAGCCCAAGAAATAATAGCTACGTTGATTTATCTGGAGCATCTAATCCCCTTAAATAAAGTTGGACCATCGGTCAGGATCGGGGCTAGGAGCCAGGGCACGATCCAATAGCATGTGCTGCCCTTTTTTCCTAGCTATGAGATCGCCACAGTTAACCTAACGCTTGCTCGAGAAGGAGACCCAAAGATACATGGCTGCACGTCGGAGCCGGCGGCGCACGGCGTGTAGTTTGTGGATCTGAGCGTTGTCTGCCAGGTCAATGTCTTCCGCTGTACGTATCACTAACCGATATGCTTCTACAGTTTGGGAACAAGGATTTTAGGGTGTAGATCTCAAATATATTAAGAACAGGATGATGTTCTGGATGCAAATCATGATGAGTAGTTTTGGGTTGAATTATAGGATGGCACAATAAATTTGCACAACTAGTAGGAGTAACTTTGCACGGTTGCAGATTTGATTTCTAATCTATGAAGAATATTTTGCATATCATTTTTATTTATTTGCTCCTATAATCTTAATTTCTTGGACACTGCTATTTATGGAATAATAATCTTACCATTAAGCAGTCCAAGAACAACTATGCTTTTTGATCAAATTTCTTTTAGCACTATTCATGGAGTCATTGTCTTCGAACCTTCTGTACCTGAAACCATATAACTATGCTCCATCGTTCTAGTAACCTTGATAATTAACATGCCTTCGTATTTCCAAAGATGTCTTTTGATAACGACATTCATATATTTTCTATATATATATGGATACTTATAAGATCACAATAACACAAATATCAAGTGTTCACCAAAAACTTTTTTTATATATACATGTATTGATTTATTATTAAGGGCCCCAAAACTTAGTTTCGCCCCGGGCCCCTAAAATCTCAGGACCGGCCCTGCATGGACGGTGGGTGACCCCCCTGTGGTGCTTTTTTCGCCCAATATTTTTTATATATTCCAAAACTGACTTTCGTGGAGTTTCAGGACTTTTGGAGTTGTGCAGAATAGGTCTCCAATATTTGCTCCTTTTCCAGCCCAGAATTCCAGCTGCCGGTATTCTCCCTCTTCATGTAAACCTTGTAAAATAAGAGAGAAAAGGCATAAGTATTGTGACATAATGTGTAATAACAGTCCATGATGCAATAAATATCGATATAAAAGCATGATGCAAAATGGACGTATCACTCGCCAACGCCGGAGCCGCCGCAGCGGGCACGGGCACGACGCGGCCAAAAGCCACAGTGCGCCCCGTGCCTCTGTCTTCTTCTCCCACCGCCTCATGTGCTCGTCCGCACACTCCACAGCCCCCGTGTGATCACTGAGCCTTTCCACCCCTCGCTGACACCGCTCGTCGTTGCTCGCCGACTTCCGGAGATCTCCAGTGGAGCCACGTACCCCTCTACCCCTTTGGCTATAAATTCGAGCCCCTCCAGCCTCTCCGAGCACTCCAAACCCACAACCCAACCTCCACAAGCCCATAGCATAGCCGCAGCCCGTCCGGGCAAGCCTCTGGCCGCCATCCCCGACCCGAGCTCACCGGCGATCCCCACAACCCCTCCTCCTCACTCCGGTGCCCCTCGAGCTCGAGCCACTCCTCAGGCGACTCCCTGGTGGTCCACAGGTGCCGTCTGGACCCATTGGAGCCCCTAGAACCGCCCCTCTCTGTCGTCTTCATCTTCCCCGGCGAGACCCGATCGCAGCCACCGCTTGCGAGATTGGTTCCGAGCTGCTCCGATTGTCTCTCGTCGAACCACGGGTACAGGCAGGTGCGCCTCGACCCCCTCTCTCTTTCTATCCCTCTGGATCCGGCCAAGAATCCTCCTCACCGGCGTGAGCTCCGGTGAAGCGCCGCCTCCGCTCTGTCACTCTCCCCCTCCCTCCACACTTGACCAATGAGGCCTGCCGTCAGCCTCTCCACTCGTGCCCGAAGCGGTATGAGTGGAGGCATATTCTGAAAATACACCAACGTCGCCCCCCGGTGTTCTTTTTAATTCAATTTAATTCAAATATTTGACCAGGAACTTTGACTAACCATAACTCTTAAACCATAAGTCCAAATGAGTTGATTCTTTTTGCATTGTGTTTGTTTTGAAAAGTTCTAGCAGCACACCAAAATTGAGATTTTTCCTTTTTGTCTAGAATTTCTGGTGATTTTTGGAGTGGTTCTTGATATTTTGTTTGTTGTTTTTAAATATTTTACAAAGGGAGAAGCTTGTCTTGAAGATAACCAGGAGGAGTGTGAACCTCCTCTGCACTAAGGCTAGCCACACCAACATTTGTATGGTATCATTTGAATATCTATGATTTTGCAACTTGAATATGAGTTATTTTCATGCATTTAATTATTTCAATGAATATTGCTTAGTGCTAGTTATTTGGTCATGCTTGAAATGCTTTGATATGGTACTGGTTGAATGCATGAGCTAGTTTAAGTCAATAGAAGAAATTTTTGTTGGGTGATTATGCTTTTATGAATATTGGTAGTTTATTTATGTGATGAATTGATTTTTATATGTTATGACATAACTAAAATGATGAGTGATAAAAATCAGTAAAGTAGAACCAGTAAAGTTTAAATGGTGAGTAGTGCAAGAAGGAAATTTTGATGATGTTGATCTGTTTACTTTGAGTGGTATGTCTTGCATGTCGAATAGTTGCATGATCATGCCATATGATGACTCAAGCTATTTTCAAGTTAAACCTGATGTTAATTCAAATTGACCAAAATGTTGATCAAGTCATGGTGCCACTGAATTGAGTTTTTCCCAGTGCGACCACATTTGCCTTTATGGGAAGGTCTTGATTTGGTCTGTTGTCATGCCTCTGGTCGGTACCTCCAACGGGGGAAGGTTATGGGTGTGCGGTACCCTGGCCCAGTAAGCAGACATAACCTTGTATGCCCGTTTGTTTTTATGGTACCTTGTCCCCATTTGGGACCGTTTTTGCCACGACGGTGGTCGTTGATGCCTTTGGTAGGCACAGGGCCACCCATGACTTAGCCCAGTGGGGAGTTATTCAGAGTGGCCGGAAGAGTGTCGTGGCAATGGGAGGGTTTCGTCGGAATGCCATTGGTCCACCCGAATGGGAAGACAAGGCCATGGATTCCATGGTGTGGGTAAAGTGCGCTACCTCTGCAGAGTGTATTTAATCTATCGATAGTCGCGTCCTTAGTTACGGACATAGCTCATGAGTAAGTCACACCATGGATCAACATTAATAAGTAATCTTGCTCACTGAACATTTATTGTTGGCACTGATTATGTGATGATTTCAGAGATCATGAAGATGATCGTGATGGGAACCAAAGTGTTGGTTTCACTTGTGATCCGGGTATGATCACCGTATGGTTACGAGGTAACCCGTCTGCTAAGAGAGTCCAAGTGACTCGGTGCACAAGTTAATTTCACTGCATTAGTAGTATAGTTTGCATTGGATTAACCTGATTAATTGTCATGATATTGTTTGCCATTATGCTTATGTTTGTTGTGAGCTTGCAAGTACATTCAATGTACTGACCTGGTGTGTCATGATAGATTTCAGGAAAGTCGTATCGGATTGGAGAACTTCTCGTGTCTAGATCGTGTCCACATCGGTGTCCCTATGCTATGGAGTTCCACTTCGTTGTCGTTCCGCTGCCGCGTAGTTATCGCGATTGAGGCCCCTTCATGTTCATTATATAATGTACATATTGTTCAGCCGCATCGTGTGTGCCGCTTAGCCTCGCTACTTGATGTAATATCAACGTATGTTTCCGCTAGTATCAATAAAGTAGTTGTTTTCTATACCAAGTTGTTGTGTGTTGCCAGAAGACTTGATCTCTGGGCTAGCAATGCAAGGTAAACCGGTTGCTCTGAGCCGGGGTGCCACAACGCTTGGTATCAGAGCCACGCTGACAGTAGGACACGCTAGACCATCGACGCGCTAAGATGAACGGTAGTTAGCTTAGTCTGAGTGCCAGTGGTAATAGAAATTGGTTGTTGCATTGCATGCATTTTATTTGTTGTTATTACTAATCGTCTGATGATTGTGAATGTAGATGGCTCCAGTTCCGTTCCTGTACCAGTCCGAGCTAGCACTATACACCTCGCTGCACCCGCTTCAGAACGTGTGGCGCTGTTTCTACCCAGAGGGTGCTGATCTAGTGTATTAGGTGTATCGGGAGAATCTGGCTGGTTCGCTGTACGAGTACTACGCAGAGGTCACTCTACACCATAGTTCTCCTTCCAACGCTTACACCCATTCCTTTAAGGGTGGTTTCGCTTCCATGCCGTCCCAGGCTATCCAGTTTGCTGCACTCGAGGCTCTTGTAGACTAGCGCTACAATGAGGTTTGCATGCAGGCCCACCCAGGTTTCAATTTCTACTCGTCTCTGCACGAGAACGGGTGTATTCGCTTCCCTTTTATTGATTCGGCGTGCGATCGTCCTGCTAGCCACCTTTCTCGTTATATCACTACCAGTTATCTCTTGATCTATGAGTTAGCCCGAGAGCTGACCCGAGCCCGGATAGCCCTTGCCGCTGCTCGGAATAGGAACCCTCCACCCACTGTCGGTTTCACTCTGTTCGTTCCTCCAGCCTCTGTTACTCCGGTTACTTCATTGACCACTCAGGGTACCACCAACCCTTTGGCAGTGACCCCTCGCAGTGCCCCTGCTGTGTGGGCTTCCCTTGTCGCTACCCCTGCAGCCCCTATGCTTAGATCTTGCCCCGCACCTACCCCTGAGGGAGAGTCCTCGAGGCAGCACCGCCGTGTCACTTTTAACCCGGAGGTATCCACCATCAGCTCGGGATCTGAGTCCGTCTCAGGGGAGGAGCCTGCAGCGCCAGCTGAGCACTAGATTGTTAGAGTACCGCAGTCGTCATGAGGTTCATGTACGGATGTAGTCATATGTGTCATGATGCTTAGTTTCATGTACGAGGGTAGTAGAACCCGTCATGATGTTTATCTTTCATGTATGAGTCTATGTATAATTATGTTGGAACCTTTTTATTCGCCTTGATTTCTCTGTTTTTGCTGTTTTCTTTCAGCTTGTCACTGGCTTTTCCTCTCATTGTTGGATATTTATCATCTCAGTTGCTTTACATTGGGAAAATAAATAATAGGATGACGCGGGGAGGCAGCAGCAGCCACGCTTGTGAGGATGTTCGTCGCTCAGCAAGATAGGCAAGACATTCCCCCGAGCCGTACCAGCCACCACCGCCACATCCGCCATCCACCGAGCAAATCATGCATATGTTTGAAGAAAGAAGGAACAATGGTCTAATTGAGTTGTTCAAAAGTGTGCAAGCTATGGTTGGACAGAATGTAAATCAGATGGTCATCACTCCAAACTGTCAGATTTTCAAAGGACCAAGCCTCCCAGTTTTAGTCAACTTATTGATCCTTTGGAAGCCGATGATTGGTTAAGGACTATTGAGAAAAAGCTTGAGATTGCCCGTACTGGAAGCTGACAAGGTTCCGTTGTCTATGCATTATCTTGAAGGAGCTGCCGCTATATGGTGGGCCAATGCTAAGGCCATGTGGCCTGCGGACAAAGAAATTACTTGGACTAAATTCAAGGATCATTTCCGCAAGTACCATATTCCAGCCGGAATTATGAAGGTCAAGCAGCGCGAATTCCTCGCTCTCACACAAGGAAGCCTATCGGTAAGTGAGTACATGCACAAGTTCAACCATTTGGCCCATTATTCTCTTTATGATGTGGCCACCGAAGAAAGGAAGATCGGCAGATTTCTTGGAGAACTGAACCAACACCTCATATGCACTCTCAGTATGTTTGATTTCCCGGACTTCCAAACTCTGGTAAACAAAGCCCTCATCGCAGAAAGGGAACACAAGATCGTGCATGACAATAGGCCCGCTAATAATGACGACAAGCACAAATTCGAGCCTAAGAAGGATGGACAACCAGTGCAGAAGGCTTGTACTTGGTAGCAGACTCAGGTTGAGTATAAACCCAATTGGCGGCAGAATGTTAACAAGACCACTACACAATTCAAGAATGTTGTGACCAGCCCGGTGCGCGAAGAATGTCAGCACAATAATTCCTGCTTTAATTATGGACAAACCGGACATTATGCCAGATAGTGCCCCAAGAACGGCAAGCCAACCACTCCATTCAGGCCACAAGTCAATCACCTAGAGCCCTATTCTGCCCTGAGGACCACCCAAGGGCAAGTTCACCACCTCTCTGCGGATGAAGCCCAAGAGGACCTGAAGGTCTTCATTTGTATGTTTCATGTTAATAGCATACATGCAATAATTTTATTTGACTCTGGGGCTTCCCACTCTTTTATTTCACAGAGTTTTGTTTCCCAAAACAAATTTCCTTACTCAATTTTGGGAAAAAAGTATGTTGGTACAATCCCTGGGATCCGTGCTCAGAAGCAATCTTGTCTGCCATAATTTGGAAATTGCAATCAAAGGAGTCAGATTTCCCACATCCTTGATAGTAATCGAGTCTGCCAAATTGGATATTATTCTGGGAATGAATTGGTTAACCCAATATCAAGTATGCATCAATTGTGCAACCAGAGAAGTCACCATGACAAGTCAGGAAGGTCGAACCACAAAATTCTATGCCCGGAGGAGCATACTCAAGAAAGTAATGGTTTTCACGGCTATGGCTGAAGAATTGGAATTAATTCCTGTAGTCAGTGAATTTCCAGATGTATTTCCTGAGGAATTACCAGGAATGCCACCAGACGGGGAGCTTGAGTTTGCAATTGATCTGGTGCTTGGAACCACACCGTTATACAAGAAGTATTATCGGATGCCTTCGTCAGAATTAGTGGAATTAAATAAACAGCTTGATGAGATGCTTTAGAAAGGATACATCCGTCTGAGCACTTCACCATGGGGATCACCCACAATATTTGTGGACAAGAATGACGGCAGTCTTCGGATGTGTGTAGATTACCGTCAGCTGAATGATGTCACTATCAAAAACAAATATCCACTGCCAAGGATTGATGATTTGTTTGATCAACTCAGTGGGGCAAAAGTATTCTCCGAGATTGATTTGAGGACCGGACATCACCAACTCAATATCAAGAAGGAAGATATTCCCAAGACCACATTCACTACTTGATACGGTCTTTATGAATATACAGTTATGTCTTTCGGTCTCACCAATGCCCCTGCCTTTTTAATGCATATGATGAATAAGGTATTTATGGATTTCTTGGATAAGTTTGTGGTGGTCTTCATCGATGACATCCTCATCTACTCTAAGGGTGAAGAAGAACATAAGGAACACCTGAGATCAGTTCTGCAAAGGCTCCGTGACCATCAGTTGTATGCAAAGTTCAGCAAATCTGAGTTCTGGCTCAAGCAAGTTGGATTTTTGGGGCATGTAATTTCAGCAGAAGGGATAGCCGTGGATCCAAGTAAGGTGAAGGACGTGCTTGATTGGATGGCACCCACGACAGTCCCCCAGATCCGGAGTTTCCTTGGATTAGCCAGATACTATCATCGATTTATTGAAGGGTTCTCTAAGATTGCCAAGCCCATGATAGACCTCCTCAAGAAAGATATGAAGTTTGAATGGACTAAGTATTATGAGAAAAGCTTTAATGAGCTAAAGACCAGGTTGACAACAGCACCAGTATTGACTCTTCTAGACATCTACCGCAGCTTCGATGTATACTGTGACGCATCCAGAAGAGGTATTGGATGTGTACTCATGCAAGATGGCAAGGTTGTGGCCTACGCATCTCGACAGCTACGACCGCACAAAGGGAACTATCCCATGCATGATTTGGAGTTGGCAGCAGTTGTGCATGCTTTGAAAATTTGGAGACACTACCTCATTGGAAAAAGGTGCCAAATATTCACCGACCACAAGAGTCTCAAATATATATTCACTCAACCGGACTTAAACCTTTGACAACGAAGATGGCTCGAGTTGGTCAAGGATTATGACCTTGGGATAAATTATCATCCGGGTAAAGCCAACATGGTTGCCGATGCCCTCAGCCGCAAGCATGCCAGTCTGAATGCCATAATGGAGTCCTTACCTCCCAAACTCCAAGAACAAATCATTCAGCTCAATTTGGTTATTGTCGATACCAGTCTGGCTAATATGTTGGAAGTTACCCTTACCCTCGAGGAGGAAATCTGCAAGGCTTAGCCAGATGACCCAGCTCTACAACAACATGCCCAGCGTATGCTAGAGGGCAAGACCCAGGATTTCTGAAAGGATCAACAAGGTACGCTAAGGTTTCGAAGAAGGATTTGCATACCTGAGCAAGCAGACCTGAGAAAGAAGATCTTGGCAGAAGCACACGAATCATTGTATTCAATTCACCCAGGAGGTACCAAAATGTACGAAGACCTTTGCCAGATATTTTGGTTGGATGGAATGAAGAAAGATATCGCATATTTTGTCGCTTGCTGTGATATATGCAACAAAGTGAAGGCGGAACACCAAAAACCCGTCGGACTCCTTCAACCACTACCCGTCTCACAATGGAAATGGGATGATGTTTGCATGGATTTCATCACAGGCCTACCAAGGACTCACCGAGGCAATGATGCATTTTGGGTCATAGTGGACACACTAACAAAGGTAGCTCACTTCATTCCCATCCGGACCACCTATCGAGCCGACCAACTCGCACAGTTATATGTGTCCAGAATCGTCAGTTCGCATGGAGTGCCAAGAACAATTACTTCAGACTGAGGCTCTCTCTTTACCTCGGCATTCTGGTCATGTCTCCGTCAAGCCTTGGGGACTGCCCTAAAATATAGCACCGCCTATCATCCTCAGACAGACGGACAGACTGAGCGAGTAAATCAAATACTCGAAGATATGCTATGAGCATGTGCTTTGACCCAAGGACCCAAGTGGGAAGACTGTCTGCCGTAAGCCGAGTTCTCCTACAACAACAGTTTCTAGACCGGCTTGAAGATGGCACCTTATGAGGCTCTATATGGCCTTAAGTGCCGCACTCCGGTAAACTGGTCTCAAACCTGAGATAGCCGCATTTTTGGAATTGATTTGATGATGGAGGCTGAAAAGCAAGTCAAGGTAATCCAAGATAGACTGCAGCTGGCCAAGTCCTGACAGCAGAGCTATTATGATGCAAAGCATCGTCAGATCAGCTTTGAACTCGGAGAACACGTGTATCTCCGAGTCACACCCATGAAAGGAGTCAAGAGATTTTAGGCCCGAGGAAAACTGGCACCTAGATATATTGGTGCATTCCCAGTCATGTACATAGTTGGAACAGTTGCTTATTAGTTGGAATTGCTGCCAGAACTGCCAGAGGTGCACAATGTGTTCCACGTCTCACAGTTAAGAAGGTGTATCTCGCCACCGGACAAAAGGACTGATATGTCAGAGATACAACTTGCCAAAGATTTAACATATGAGGAGAGACCGATCCGAATATTGGATGAGACAGAAAGAGTCACCCACACTAAAGTGATAAAGTTTTATAAGGTTCAATGGGAGAATCACACTGAGGAAGAAGCAACCTGGGAAACAGAGGAATTTTTAAGGACGGCCTAACCAGAATTGTTTTCCCGAGCAACCGAATCTCGAGGATGAGATTCATCCTAAGTGGGGGAGGTTTTGTGACTGTCTGGTTTTTGCCTTCTCTCCTTTTCTGGACTTCAATTGCTTCTGCTTTGAATTTGGGGTTTTTGAATCAATTCAAATGGACTTAAACACTTGGGCATGTCCTTGATTTTCACCCAAGTGACCCATCTATCTCTCATTCAACATTCTTTCTTTGAAAAATCCCAAAATAACCCTAGGAATATTTTTCATAAAAGAAAAATATTCAAATTCTTCTCACAAATTCAATTCAGAGACTTGTGCTCCAAGGCAACCCTCATTTTTCTTGCTTCCAAAAATCTAAGAAAATTCTCAAATATTCTTTGGACCTTGGGCCACCTTCCTGAGCAAAAATATTGCATGACTTTTTGGAATGTTTTTCCTATAGAAAATCATATCTGTTCTGGCCTCAAAATATAGTTTCTACAGCAAGTGTATTTTTCCATGCTCTAATGAAGCTGGGTTTTCTTGAGCTTGTTTACCCTCCTAAGAAAACCTTAACCCCAGAGGATCAGCCATAATCACCTTATAGAAGCCCTCCAAACTTGGCGACCAAGTTTCTGACCAGAAACTTGCCAACAAGCTCAAGTCTCATTTGATCAGCCTGGCAGTGTGCCATCACCCTTCCTAGACCTAACACTGCACGAAAAACACCCTAGACATAGTTTGGCATCGAGTGGGCATCGTCTTGACCATGCCAACGTGGTGACCGCGTGAAGACACGGCTCTGGCAACGCGCCCGACGCGCTATGCGTTGCGCCCGAGTGCTTGTTCATCGCGTGATCGATCCAGAGCTCACCGACGACTGCCGCACCGCACCACCACCTCCGTCTCTTCACCTTTGGCCTCTTCCTAGAGCTCGCCGACGCCGGAGACACCGCAGCGGGCATGGGCACGACGCGGCCAAAAGCCACAGTGCGCCCCGTGCCTTTGTCTTCTTCTCCCACGGCCTCCTGTGATCGTCCGCACGCAGCACAGCCCCCGCGTGATCACTGAGCCTCTCCACCCCTCACTGACACCGCTTGTCGTCGCTTGCCGGGTTCCAGAGAGCTCCAGCGGAGCCACATACCCCTCTTCCCCTCCGGCTATAAATTCGAGCCCCTCCAGCCTCTCAGAGCACTCCAAACCCACCACCCAACGTCCACAAGTCTGTAGCATAGCCGCAGCCCGGCCGGGCAGGCCTCTGGCCGCCATCTCCGACCCGAGCTCACCGGCAATCCCCACAACCCCTCCTCCTCACTCTGGTGCCCCTCGAGCTCGAGCCACTCCTCAGGCAACTCCTTGGTGGTCCATTGGTGCCGTCCGGACCCGTTGGAGCCCCTGGAACCGCCCCTCTCCATCGTCTTCCTCTTCCTCGGTGAGACACGACCATAGCCGCCGCTTGCGAGCTTGGTTCCGAGCTGCTCCGGCCGTCTCTAACTATAAAAAAAGACACATCCGTGACATTTTGGGCCGAACAAAAAAAAATTCTGTCATACATATGAGACTTCTATGACGATAATTGTGACAAAACCCGGTATCATCATAGATGTGGTGGGCTCCTACTTCTATGACAAAAATCATGACAGAAAATGGGCTTTTCGTCCTGGGAGGGCCGGAGACGCAGCTGCATGACATTCTTTGGGCCGTCCATGACGGAAAAAACCATGGTAGAAGCGAGGGGGAGGAAAATTTTAGGGAGTTCCCGGTTACGGTGGGAGGTCGGGGCCGAGCGATGCGTGTTTCTCTCGTACATGTACGCGCGTGTGTGCGAGGCGTTGGCTCTAACTGAACCCGAGCGAGGCGTTGGGCTCTAACTGAACCCGAGCGATTGCACTGCAGGCTACGCGTTACTGAACCCGAGCGATCGATCGATGGCTGTTAACTGAACCCGATCGAGCGATTCCTTCGCTACTCCTACTAACTAAAGCCGATCGATGGGATGAACAGTGAGCGTTGCGGGGGGGGTTGGATGAACAGTGAGCGGTGGCGTTGCCTCTGGATGGATAGGACCCCATGGTGTGGTGGAGGGCTGGATGAACAGTAGACGGTGGAGGGGTGCCCGTGGTGGGGTGGATGAACAGGACCCCGTGGTGTGGAGGGTTGGATGAACAGTAGACGGTGGAGGGGTGGTTGAACAAGACCCCGTGGTGTGGAGGGCTGGATGAACAGTAGATGGTGGAGGGGTGCCCGTGGAGGGGTGGTTGAATAGGACCCCGTGGTGTGGAGGGCTGAATGAATAGTAGACGGTGGAGGGGTGGTTGAACAGTAGCCGATGGAGTAGCGCGCGGTGGAGGCTGGATGAACAGGAGCCCGTGGAGGCTGGATGAACAGGAGCCCGTGGAGGCTGGAGGAGGTCGACGGTGGAGATGAACAGTACACTGTGGAGTCCCGTTTTGCGGTACGCCACACCCCTCCCGATGAATAGGACCCCCGTTTCGACCGTAGCGCTCCAACACAAGTCTGTTTCCTCCGTTTTGCGGTATGCCACACCCCTCCCGATCAATAGGACCCCCGTTTCGACCGTAGGAGGTCCATTTCCTCTGTTTTGTGGTACGTCAGACCCCTCCCGATGAACAGGATCCCGTTTTGAACGTGGCTGGTCGAACACAAGGCCGTTTCCTTTGTTCTGCGGTACGCCAGGCCTCATTTCCATCGCCTGTTCCGTCCAAGCCCTCCCGATGAACACGACGCATTCCATTGCCTCCCCATGAACACGACGCAATCCGTTGCCTCCCCATGAACACGACGACGATGCTGTTTCTCCGTTCCAACCCAGCCATGTACACGAGCCCTGGCCGTACGTATGCGCGAGTAGGCGTTCGAGACCCCGCCCGTATGTACACATACGTGGCCGTATTTTCTTTCTTACACCCTGGCCGCTGTACGTACGTGTAAATGCTACGTGTGCGCCTCTACTACGACACGTGCGCTCCTCTACTACGACACGTGCGCGCCTCTACATCGACCAGTATGTACGTACACATTCGCGACCAGAATGACAATGCTACGTACGCTTCGACCAGGTGGGTCCCGACTATCAGGCACTTCCTTGCCTGCGAAGATGTAGCTGGTGGGTCCCAGCAGTCAGGGGGTGAATCGTTTTTTTTGCCCGGACGCACTTCCTTGCATGCGAAGATGTAGCTGGTGGGTCCCAGCAGTCAGGGGGAAACGTTTTTTCGTGAAATACAGTGGCCCGTCCAGTGGGTCCCAGCTGTCAAGTGGGGGAATCATTATTTTCCGCGTAATAAGGAGGCACTTCCTTGCTGCGGCCATGGACCCAGCTGTCAGCCTTTCCACGTACAGTCCATGTCTGATGGAAGTCGTTCCTTGACCATGTTGACCACGCTGCATCGAGAGCACCAGGGCGGTGGACGACGGCAAAGCCTAGGAAGGGGACGACACGAAGGCAGGGAAGACTCGGCAGTTGTTTCCCACGCGGAGGGGAGTACGGCTGTATGAGGGTTTACTGGTTCGTCTGCCATCACCGAAGAATAACAGCAGGTGTGGGTGAGTAGAGGGATGGCTAGGCCAGCGATGGGAGTACGGTCGGGCGGTGAGGCCTGCGCGACAGCACAGCCGGCCGTGAGGAGGAGGGAGCAGGCAGTCCCGCCGGCGCTTGTTTGAGCAGCTGGAGCAAGAAGAGCAGAGATTGAAGAAGCACGACGGCCGTTGGATGGACATCCAACAGTCAGTGCTTGTGCGTCAACCTTTTTTAGAAAAGCCTCAAATCTGTGGAAAACAGCATACAGCCCATCTGCCATTATTTCTAATAATTTATAGCCCATTTGCTAATTCTTAAGGTTTTTTTAGCCCATATTCTTTTTGTTAGCATTACAGCCCATATTGTGGCAACGGTTAAAAAATTATACGAAATTTTGCATATTTCGGTGCGGTCCGAACTGTTTTTAATCCTGAAATTTTGACTCACATTCAAACTGATTTTAAAAATAAATGTGTATCAATATAAAATCCAACAAATTCTCCATGCATAAAAATTAATGTAATCTAAATCTTGAAATGAAAAAAAGATATTTGAAACTAATTGCCAGTTTGATATGTTTTAAAAATGTACAACCCATTGCTCATTACTGATGGGCCATTTTCTTGGCCAGCCGAATGAAAGCTCTCCTCGTCTTAAAAGATTTGCAGCCCAACAGGCCTGACAAAGCGACTTACTTGGCAAATCACAAAAAAGACTAGGTTGTGGCCGTGGACCCAGATGTCAGCCTCTCCATGTACAGTACTCTTCCGATGGAAGTCGTTCCTTGACCACGTTGACCACGCCGCACGGAGAGCACCACGGCGGTGGACGACGACGAGGCCTAGGAAGGGGACGATGTGGCAGTGGAAGCCCGCGCGGAGAGGACTACGAGGGTTCACTGGTTCGGCTGCGGTGTGAGGCTGTCGTTGCCGCAGAGCCTGGCCAGCGGTGGGAATAGTAGGGGCGGTGAGGCCTTTGCGGCAGCACAGCCGGCCACGGGAGGCAGGAGCATGCGGCATGACCGGCACTGCTTTGGGCGGCTGGAGCAAGAAGACCAGAGGTTGAAGAAGCACTACGGCCGTTGGATGGACATCGTACGGTCACTGGAGCTAGAATTGTTCATATTGACTAAGTTGACAAAGCCCTTCGTCCCCGTCAACTTAGTAGGCCCACAAGTCAGTCTCCCAGCAAGGTGGGTCCCAGCTAGCCGGGGGAATATTCGTTTTTTGTGCGTAATAAGGAGGCACTTCTGGTCGGTCCGAGCTGACAGCGGGGGGAACGTTTTTTTCATGAAATACGGTGGCCCGTCTGGTGGGTC
Source organism: Triticum urartu (assembly GCF_003073215.2). Lineage (NCBI taxonomy): Eukaryota > Viridiplantae > Streptophyta > Magnoliopsida > Poales > Poaceae > Triticum > Triticum urartu. The sequence continues at coordinate 82,387,226 of NC_053022.1, read as the reverse complement.
CCAGCAGTCTGGGGGAAACGATTTTTTTCTCAAAATACTGGTGGCCCGTCCTGTGGGTCCCCGCTGTCAGGTGGAGGAATAATTATTTTCCGCATAATAAGGAGACACTTCCTTGCGGCTGCCGTGGACCCAGCTGTCAGCCTCTCCACATACAGTACTCTTCCGATGGAAGTCAGTCGTTGACCACGTTGACCACGCCGCGCCGAGAGCACCAGGGCGGTGGATGACGGCGAGGACTAGGAAGGGGACGACTTGAAGCCGGGGAAGACGCAGCAGTGGATGCCCACGCGAAGAGGAGTACGAGGGTTCACTGGTTCGGCTGCGGTATGAGGCTGCTGTCGTCGCAGAATAACAGGGGGTGTGGGTGAGTAGAGGGATGGCCTGGCCAGCGGTGGGAGTAGTAGGGGGCGGTGAGGCCTCCGCGGCATCACAGCCGGCCACGGGAGGCAGGAGCACGCGGCACGACCGACGCTGGTTTTGGCGGCTGGAGCAAGAAGACCAGATGTTGAAGAAGCACTACGGCCATTGGATGAATATCGTACGGTAACAGGAGCTAGAATCGTTCATATTGACTAAGTTGACAAAGCCCTCCGTCCCCGTCAACTTGGTAGGCCCATAAGTCAGCCTCCCACTATGCTGGGTTCCAGCTGGCAGGGGGAATATTCATTTTTTGTGCGTAATAAGGAGGCACTTCCTTGCGTGCGAAGATAGCTGGTGGGTCCGACATGTCAGCGGGGGGCACTTTATTTCGCGAAATATAGAGGCCCTTCCGGTGGGTCCCAGATGTCAGGTAGAGGAATCATTATTTTGCGCGTAATAAGGAGGCATTTCCTTGTGTGCGGCCGTGGACCCAGCTGTTAGCCTCTCCACGCACAGTCTACTTCCGATGGTGTCGTTCGTTGACCACGTTGACCACGCCGTGCTGAGCGCATCCAAGGTGGTGGACGACGGCGAGGCCCCGGACAGCAACGAGCCGGAGATGGGAAGACGCGGGAGTAGAGTCGCAGATAGAGAGGTGTACGAGGGTTAACTGCTTCTAGTGCGGTGTGGTTCGGCAGTCGGTGGAGAAGAACAGGAGGTGTGGAGGGGTGGAGGGATGGCCTGGCCAACGGTGGAGTAGCGCTTCATAGCGAAGCGTGCTAAGCAGAGCTGTTAGCAGCAGGAGGCGGGAGGTGGTCCCGGTGGCGCTGGCGGAAGAAGACGAGAGATTGAAGATGGATGGCGGTCGTTGGATGTAAATCCAATGGCTAACATGTCAGAATCATTTGTTGACTAAATTGACAACGACTTGCATTGGCTTCGACCTATTGGCCCACATTTCAGCCTCCAAAAATGTGGCACGTATTCAACCCATTTTTTCAGAATTTACAGTCTTTTTTGCGCGGTAGAATTTACAGTTAGTTTGATCTTTTTTTGAATTATAGCCATTAGCTGGGCTGGGTGAACAAATAATGTAGCGTCCATGCGGCCTGTTTATTTTATTTCCTAAAAAATTACAGCCCATTTGCACTTTCTCGAAATACACGATTTTGCTGGGCTGATTCTAATTATAATGTTGGGTTGGGCCAGCAATGTTATCAAAAAATAAAAAGGGGCTGAGCATTTTGTTATAAATATATTTAAATAATAAGTGATATTATTACATTCGTCCTTAAATTTACAATCTTACCAAGCTTTATATAATAACATATAAAATAATTTTTTTAGAAAAACAGGGAGCATCTCCCCGGTTCCATTGCTGAGAACGAAACCACAACATATTCTGATACAGCAGCTCAAAGAGCAGTTCGAAAGCAAAGGTAGAAAAGCTACAAACTAGGGGGGTGGATGAACAAGTTCTCTGAATAACACAAATCACCCGAGCGGTGCCAAAGGTAGAGCGGATAGAGCACTGAAATGACACAAGGAGGGTCCAGTGAAGCCTTCATGGTCTTCAGCCGAGGGGCCCTGTCAGCCTGCGGCAACCAGTAAGCAAGCGGAGACACCGGGCTGGAAGGCGTAGCATGGTGGATGTCCCTCTTTTTCGGCGCCAGGTGCCCATCATCTTCATCAGAGATCTTGAGACGAGCCCACGGGTCCAGCCCCAGAGCAGGTAGAGCCTTGTTTAGCCACAAGTGATCGCCGACGGTTTCTGGAGGGATCTTGTTAGGGTTTCCACGAAGCTCATCAACTTGTCCTTGTCCGATCCGGAGGAGAGAATCGCCCAGTTCCTCACCATGTTCCTGATCAACCTCAAGACCTTCGGAATGGAAATCCAAGAGGTGTTACTGAAAATCATAGCATTTCTATATTTCCAGAGGCACCAAAGGACAGCTGAGCTAACAGTGTTTAAAACTGAGCACTTTTTGGTAGCAATCCAGAATCTGGCGACAGATTCGAAGGATGAGCCAATCTGACTAGAGAAATATTCATCAATGTGGGCCCAGAGATGTTTACCAACTATACATTCAAAAAATAGGTGAGAACAAGACTCTTGTTCCAAGCAGTAAACACAATCAAGGGGTTTGATGATGTGTCTCTTCCTAAGGTTATCCCTAGTCATCAATTTGTTTTTGGAGAGAAGCCAGAGAAATACATGAATTTCAGGGGGGACTCTCAATTTCCAGACAACAGGAATAAACACGGGTTGAACCCCTCTAAAGTTGATAACATGATAGAGGGAGCTGGAGGAATACTTCCCCTTATTGTCCAGCTGCCAAATTAGGGCATTCGGCTCGGCAGTAAAGGTAATGCTTTTGGCAATTTCCTCCAACTGGAACCATTATTCCATGAGACTATCACTAAAGTTCCTTCTAAAAGAGAATTTTAGGCATTGACCGACCCAAACTTCATTGACACTTTTGTTAAGCTCATTGCGGACAGAATAAATAGGCTAAAATTGGACTGCTAGGGGGGGATGTGCCAAACCAAGTATCTTCCCAGAACCTGGTTCTGCTCCCATCCCCTATGTTCCATCTGTAGCCAAATTTCACAGTATGCATAATATATTTTAATCCTTTCCAGAATCTAGAGGTCTTAGGGTTGGAGGAAGGGACAAAAATATTAGGTTTATTTCCTAGGTATTTATGGGCAATAAGAAGCTTCCAGGGTTTCAGGTCTTCCTCATAGAATCTTTTAATCCAAGACCCTAGAAGACAGATGTTAATTTCTTGGAGGTTAGGTATGCCTAGGCCTCCAAAATCTTTTTTCATAGAGACTAGGGCCCAATTAGCAAGGTGTAGCTTCCTATTTCCCTCAAAATCATTCCACAAGCAATGAGACATTTGAGAATTGATGAGGTTCACTGCCCATTTAAGGAACTTGAAGAAGGAGAGGAGATACACTAGAATGCTAGCCAAACAAGCTTGTATGAGGATCATTCTACCTCTGTAAGAGAGAAGTTTGCCCCTCCACCCAGCAATCCTTTTAATGATTTTATCCAGAAGGGTTTGGATATCCTCTCTCCTCAGTTTATCATAGTGGAGAGGGATACCTAGGTACTTAATGGGGAAGTTACCTTTATTACAGACTAGAATAGAGAGGAAGTCAGCTAACTCCTGATCATCCATGTTGATAGGGATGAGTTCACTTTTAGAGTAGTTGATTCTCATGCCTAAGACTTGTTCAAACCAGGTTAGAATAGTTTTCAGATTGCTAGCATGTGTGGAGTCATTGTCTAAGAAAAAGATGGTATCATCTGCATATCGAAGGCAGATGATGCCACCGGGGAAGACCTCAGGACAGAGCCCTGCAATCAGACTATGATCAGCAGCTTTGCTCAGCATTTTAGTAAGAACGTCCACTACTAAATTAAACAGAAGCGGGGAGATGGGGTCACCTTGCCTAAGGCCTTTACCAGCAAGGAAAAAATCACTTTCACAGTTATTTAACTTGACCCCAACAGACCCCCCATGAGTAAGTTCCTGGATTCAACTCTCCTCTATGAAAGGCTTGGAAAAGATCTAAGAGATCATTTTTCACCAAGTCCCAAAAATGCTAGTAAAACAAGAAGGGAATCCCATCAGGACCAGGAGCCCCATCAGGATAAGAGCTAAAAATGGCTTCCTTCACCTCTGTCTCTGAAAAGGGGCTTCTAGCAGCTCATTTTCAGCAGGAGAGACTTTTTCAGAAGCAGAGAAAAAAATTGTTTTGTAGAGAGAACCCAGAAGGGTTTTCTTTCTTAAACAGGTCTTTGTAGAAGTCACTAGCCACTTTCAGCATCTCATCTACCTTAGTAACAAGGCCATTAGGGCCATCAAGGGAGTGAATGAGGGTTTTCCTCCTCCTCTGTTTAGCTACTGCATGGAAGTATGCAGTATTTCTATCACCCTCCTTAATGTTCCTATCTCTAGACCTTTGTTTGGCTTTGATTTCTTCTTGAAGCCAAATTTTCTTGAGCTCTACATGGACAAAGTTTAATCTATTAGTCTCAGCCTCAGAGAGGTCAGTGGTTTCTACCTTAATATCTAGAGAATCAAACTCAAGGAGGAGAAGCCTTTTGTATCTTCTAAGATTAGCTTCCTCATTGGAGTTCCACCCTTTGGTAGTTCTTCTAAATCTCCTGATTTTGATTTGCCAATTTTCTAGGGGGCAGCTGCTCACAGTAGGCTCATTCCAGATTTTCCTGACTAGCTCAGTAAAATCTTCTCTAAGCAACCACCACTTTTCAAATTTAAAAATATTGCTCTTTGGAGTTTGGTTAAGACCAGAGTCCCAGACAAAGGAGTGTAGTCACTACCACATCTGGGCAGAGCTCTACAACTAGAAAGGGGAAAACTATCTAATTCTGTGTCACAGAAAATTCTGTCAATGGTGGACATAATCCTGGAGCAGCACTTCCAAAATATCTAGCAGAACTGTGGGTTTTCCTTCTGACAAGGCAATTCTCAACTTTATGGGTAACCATTTTGCAGATAAAACAACTCTTGGGCTTGACACATTTATCCAAATGATGCCCTGGTTCCCCACAGTTCTAGCAGATCACCTTAGAGTATGCCATAAGGCCCGAAGCAGGGGCAGGAGCAGTTTTCTGGATGTCCTGTCTCTTCTTTTGCTGATTCTTGCCTTGAGATTTCCCACTGATCTGAGAGTCAGAACCACCAGCAGATTGATCTTTGGCAATTACAGGAGCCTGCCCAGATTGTGCCCCCATTTGGGGCGGAGGTGGGCCGTACCACTGCCCAACCGGCACTCCCCCCATTGTGATAGGGGAAATTCATCGGAGTTCCTGGTTCCTTCTCATCCTCCAGCCAGATGTTGTCTCTCAGGAAGCAGAAATAACCACCAGACAACTCAATTGAAGCAGATTGCAAGCCTAATTTCAATCTTCTGCAGGTTTGAGGGAGAGGTAAGGTAGGGGATCCACCTACTCCGGCTCCAGTGGCGTGCTAGTGGGCAGGAGTCCAATCAAGCATTCCCATCTCGCAGCACGGCGTGAATCTCCTGAATTCACTTCTCCTTTTGCCCATTGAACGAACGCAATTGGCGGCTCACTGGAGTGGGGCATCATGTGCTTCTCCTAGAAATCTCCTTCGAAGTAGATCCGCGGGGCTAGATTCAGCAGCTCCCAATCCACATGATCCTTGCACATCCGAGCATACCTGCGCGAGTGAGAGAACGGATTCGGTCCCTCCTTGGCTTCCTTCCTCGCAGCTTCCTCCTCTGCTTCCCTCCATTCGCGCGTGCACTGGGTCCAGGAGAGAGTGTCGTCGCGGATCCGCATCACCCACTCCCTCCATCTCCTCCCTCGAGTCCCCCGCAGCACCGTCAGCGCGACGGAGTCGAGCGGCTGGAGCATCCGCGGGAAGGCTTTGTAGACATGTGGGAAATGCATCTTGTACATCTACCTGTATTCCAGCCATTCCCCCGTGGATATGGCCGGCGCCTCCATGGGGCGTGCGAGCGGACTTGCTGAGGGGGGTAGGCGCGCCCGGAGTCAGGAGGCGGGGGGTGGCGGCGAGATCTACGGCGGCGGCGAGGGTGGAGGTAGTGGCGGGGGCGGCGGCGAGGGTGGAGGTGATGGCGGGGGCGAAGGGGATCACGAGAGCGGTCATCTATTTTCCAATTATGTGAACTAAACAGTCAACATATAAAATAATTTAAATATATACAATATAGTTAGAAGGGAAACATAAGTTGGACCTGGCGTTTCTATTCTTATATAAAAATAGAATAGACCTCTACGTTTTCTTCAAAAAAACATAAATTGGGCTGCCAAAAATAAAACCTCGGATGGGAGGTCCATAGGCCTGTCGATACATGACGGCCCTAAGAAAATACAAACAGGCCTATGGACCTCCCATCCGAGGACGTGGGTTGCGCATGTTAAAAATGAAAGCCTAGATGGGGCAGCCCAAAACCACGTCCAACACTTGCCAAAACTTCGTCCCTCGTTTTCTCTGTGTTTCGCAAACTCGACATTGTATGGGCATTTTGACTGTGCATCATATGAAGATGTGCTATGCATGAATGTTGATCAGCATGATGTTAACTGGCTGGTAGTTCCATTTTCCACCATTAATAAAACTTCCAACATGATGTTAACCCTGTTTGAAAATGCCGTGTTAATATAAATGCTCTGCCTCTGAAAGTTGTAGTTTCTTATCTGAAACTGAACTTGCAATTTCTTATCTGAAACTGAAACTTGTAGTTTCTTCTCTGAGAATCACATTGTCTGCACTTTTATACTCCTATGAAACTACATTTTTTAAGTGCTAAAAATAGATATCTAGAATTCATAAAATACTTCATATGCTCAATACTGCAAATCTGAAATTCAAAAGACATTCATATTTGAAAGTGCTCTCAAAATACACAACACAAAATACAATTCACAACCTGCAAATACTGACAACCCTAAGCTCCTCCTGACAATTCACAACCTGCCCGACTATTGGGTTGGGGGGGCAGCCCCCTCCTATTCCTCGGCGGCAGACAGCCGCCCCGTGAGACGATGTGAACGGCGAGGGAGACGATGGCGGGGAAGCGTCGTCGGGCCAACTACTTTTCTCCTCTTGTAGTTGGGTTCGGTCGACGAAGACTCCACCGGCTCGCTCTGGCAGGACACCCTCACAAACGGCACCCTGTAGATGCTCGATCCTTCAATCTCTGGTGGATGCTCCATCTGGGATCGATACTCCCGCCACCGCTCCCTCACGATCGGATTCGGTGAATCTGTTTGCTCCATGGCCCAAAGGAGCAGCTCTATGTACTCCGGCGCGACTCCCTCCGGGAGTATCGCCGCCTTTTCGCTCTGTTGCAGATATTTGGCCATCGATGTCGCCGTCGCTGCTAGTTGGCCCTTGTTGTCAAACCAAGACTGTATCTCCAACATCCTAGCTAGCTTCACAGGGTCGCTGTCTGCAATCCTCACGTATCGGTTGTACTCCTCCATCGATCTACTTCTCCACAACACCTTCACTCGCCGGTGGTGGTTTTTGAATGGAAGAGGAGAGGAGCAGCGCTAGTTTTGGATTAGAACGGGAGAGGAGCGATGCTGGTTTTGCACTGGAACAGGAGAGGAGGGGCGGTGGTTTTGAAATGGAAGAGGAGAGGAGCGGTGATGCATTTAGATTGGAATAGGAGAGGAGCGGCAGTGGTTTAAGAGGAGAAGAGCGGAAGAGCGGCGCTAGTCTTGGAAGTATTTTTTTGTTGTTTCGCGTATTTTGGGTCAAAGTTTGACCATGTACTGCATTTGACAAGCAAAATGTGAATGCATGTCACCAAATTGATTTTGATTTTGATCCAGTCAGAGCGCGCCGGCCCTCTCGTCCAATCCTAAATCGCTGTCGCACGCTCCTCTCCCTCTTCTCCATTGCAAAACCACCTCCTCTCCAATCCATCATCTCCATTCCAAAACCACCGTCTCGCCTCTCCCTCCTCTCTATTGCAAGACCACCGTCTCTCCTCCGTTTTCTAGATGCTTTGCTCCATGGTGCGGGCGCAATCCATGGATACAAAATTAGTATACTGTATACTATTTAAAAGTCAAGGGCAGGGCTTTTCCTGCGCGGTAGGCGGCGGGGCAGTTCCGCCTAGTCGGTTCGACAGAGACGCGAGAAGACGAGGGAGTAGGCTGCTGCAAATGTAGGGATGTGTGATTTGACAGCGAGTTACTGCTGGACAGGTGGGCCCCCGTGATTTGACTTGCCATTATCATTTTAACTGCGGCGCTACGACCGGCGTGAGTCTCCCAGATTCCTGACCACCTCCATACAGGTGCCTCTCCCAATGCTCCACCATGTAGTAGAGGCTGGCTCTTGCATGAGAGCCCACTTCTCCACTTTTTCCCTGCCTCTCTTTCCTCCACATATGCAAAAATGCCATGTAAAGCGCACTATTGTACTTACTTTTACTTGCTCCTACAGGTGCTTAAGCTTGCCACATAAGCATAAAGTCTGATGTGGCAAGTTAATCAAGAAGAGAGAGACTAGTTTGGTGACCCAAGGAAGAAACGGTGCTAAGCACGTGTACCTAGGTGAAAAGACAATTTTGAGTCTATAGCTAATTAAATGAAGCAAACTTAGCAACACCATTTCATTGGAAGAGGTCACTCCTTGGCAAATGCAATAAATACACGCGCTTAGCACCGTTTCTTCCTTGAGTACGAAGAAAGAGATAGAGAGGAGTAAAAAAATACACTTATAGCCAACCTTGTTGTAGTATGAGTGACTAAGTGATGACTATGTATGACATGCCAACATGAGATAGCCTAATGCACCGTGTTAAATCTCCAAGGGCGCGACCGCGCGAGCGGCGACGGTCGTGGTAGGCGCGACCATGATACGGGCTGCTGGCAGCCCTTGGATCTGGGATCAAACGGTCGCATGCTAAGTTCCTGAAAATTTGCAGAATAACCCTCTAGGATAGGATATTCACCCATAGGTCTAGAATCACGCCATGCAACCGTTCGATCTCAGATCCAAGGGCTCTTGGAAGCCCGTATCATGGGAGAATGGAAAGCCACTACCCTGCCGTTCGCACGCTGGCAGTTCACTCCTACTCGTCCCCGCACATCCTTCAATACTACCGCGGTTCGCTCCTAGTCGTCCCGTCCATTCACATTACGGTAGTTCCACTAATCCTAACCCTCCTCCCAAATCCATGGCGTCCCAAATCTCCATGATCGGCGGTGAGTACAAGGTTAGAACCATCACCGGCGATGAGTTCGACGTCATCTACACCCGTTCTTCCGCGACGGTGAAAGGATGCCTTTCTCGCTTCAGACGCATGTTCGAAGACTCAGATGATGAGTGGGTCACTGGGCTAGATGTTGAGTACACCACAGTCCTGGGACGAGAGAAGGATCTAAAGGACGAAGAGAGGAAGAAGCCCGCTGTGATCCAGGTTTGCGTGCATGACTTATGCTTGGTCTACCACATATGCCATGCCAACGTTGAGTGCCAGGATTTTAAGGACTTCCTCAAGAGCAACCTAGTCAAATTCGTTACTGTAGACTTCGGTAACGACAAAGAAGTCCTACATCGGATAGGCCTCGTTGTAGGCAACACCTTCGACCTCTAGAAGAATCGGCTGGTGTCCGCTCGTCAGCCTTCAATGCTGACCCTGGCAGGAGCCATGGTTCATCCTTCATACGGTAAACTGGAGAAACCTCCATACACGTTTCATCATCATGCATGGCAGCGGAATGTACTAGATATAGACCACATCGACTACGCTGCAATGGATGGCTACCTTTGCTTCAATATCTACAAGGGTTGGATGAAGAGCAACAGCCAAGTGTGCGGTTCAAGCAAAGAAGTATCGGCCAAGAGGAAGAGGGACAAGGACGAAGTCGAGGACATGGACGAGGACTTCGAGTAAGGTGGCAGTGTCGTTGCTCATGGTGGTTCTAATGCAGTGTCTACCGGAATAGTTGCGAAGTTTAATTTCAGGTGTGCTTAATTTAATTTGAGGGGTGTGTTGTGCTGAGCCCCCAGCAGAACTATGTTATGTTTCTTCTCATTACTTTAACTCTTCAGTATGTACATACTAGTATTTCTTACATTTCATCTTTTAGTTGGTATAGTACTACCACTCGTTTCTTCACATTATATACGTACAATATATATGGCCAACATCATATAGCCAACAGTTTAGTTGTCAAAGAATTTCAGGGTGCTTAGTTTTGTCAAAGAATTCTAGGATGCTTAGAGGGTGCTTGGATCCAAGGGACTTATTTTAGTCTGACTAAAAATAGTCTCTTTAAGAGGCTAAAGTTCCAAGCACCCCTGACTGAAGAGGGGCTAAAACTAGTCTTGAGACTAAAAAATTTTAGTCAGGGGTACCCCTACTAAAATGTGGATTAGTCCTCTCTCTACTCATTTAACTCCTCTCCTTTAACACAGGCGAGTTCTAAATTGGAGGGTTTGGAGGATAACAAATGCTCATTAACTTGATTTTAGCCTTTTTAGTATTTGGATCCAAGCATGGGTGAGGCTAGCATGTTTTAGTCCCACTACTTTTAGTCATGAGACTAAAACGTATCCAAGCACCCTCTTAGTTTTATTTGAGGGGTGGGTTGTGCTGGACACCATTATTTGGCCACTAGCGCTCTCTATATGTACCACCTTTTTTTCAATTTCAAGTTTTGCTCCATGGTGCAATCCATCGATACTACTGATGTACAAAAGTATACATTTTTTAAAAGGCTAGAGGGCGGGGCAGTCTAGCTTGGTCGATTTCACGAGAGGCGGGGGCCTTTGTGATTTGACGGCTCATTACTACTGGATGGCGGGGCCTTGTGATTTGACTGCTCGTATAAATGCATGGACGACCTACTCGAGGAGGAGCAAAGAACCATGCGGTATACTCAAGTTTTCCACTGGAGTAGTACTGCGACGGAGGAGCACGAAACACGGCAGCCCAGTGCCATATGGCAATAAAAATGATCTAATTTGCTAGTCATCTCATTGTTAGCATTGTTCTATTCATTCCCTCAAAAAACATTGTTCTATTCATGCCTCGCAGAGAACGTGACACGTGCGGCGAAACACCCGAAGCAAAAGATGAAACACATGAGCAAAAGAAGAAGGAAGATTATCGCCCCAAATGATCTAATTCACCGTGGAGTCGTAACTGCTTCTTCATCGCCTCCACGACCTCCATCTCCTTGTGCGTCTCCTCCACCATCTTCATCATTGTGTCCATGACACGGCATTTCTCGACGCGAGCCTTCATCATCTGTTCCACGGCCATATTACATACCTTGACAGCAGCCGGGTGCTTGATGCGGAGCTTCGCCAACTCTTCCTTCTGTTCCATGGCGAGGGCCTGCAGCATATTCATCGAGGAACTACTATTCTCATGCAGCTTCTTCCAGCCGGCGTTCTTCTCCTTCAACAGGTCGATCTCGTGGCAGAGCTTCGCATTGTCCTCCGGAAGTCGCAGGATTTCGCAGGTTGCCTTCTTCTCCGAGGCAATGCTCTTCTTCAGCAGCATCACCAAGCCGGCGGTCAACTCCCCCTGCTGATTGAGCTCAGCGGGCATGTTGTTGAGGCTCTCCTTCAGCAACTCCATCAAGCCTTGGATGAACTCCTTCTGCTTATTGAGCTGATCGGGCATGCCGTCAAGGGATAACGACTCCAGCTCCACCGGCTCGGCATGTTCGCCTCCGCGGCTAGGGCGCTCCTGGGAGCCATCGCCTGCCCGTGAAAGATCTTTCGAGGTCTCTGCGTGGCAGCGAGCCCTCTCTTTTTTTCCGCAGCCTTGGTTGCCTCTCCCTTGTTACGAGTAGTTCTCGACCTAGAGCTCTGCTCACTGGCCATGGCAACGACGGACGAAGAAGAAGCACTTATGAGGAGGAAAGGTAGAGTGATTTTCGGTTAGGTAGTTTCCCTTTTTATAACCTAAGTACTAGCACTAGTACTAATACCTGCCTAGTGGGAACACGTTCAGGTTTGGTACGTACTACTAGTAGGTGTGAGCAGGCTTTCGAATGTGATGGGAACAAGGTAAAGATTAATTGATGGCTTTGGTTTCGAGGCCCGAAACGGCTCCCGATGAGTTTAGCGGAACATAAATTTAAAGTACTACTACACTGCTCAAATGCGTAATATTATGTTACTGACAAAAATTGGCACAAAATACGAAGGAGAACAATGGAAGTACTACTAGCAACCCACGATTTAACTACTCGCATGCGTGTAGTGGAGTAATAATGTCTTTCTTCTGCCCTCACGTCCACTCAATTTGCATGCGCTGTATTAATTGACCATCAATGAAGTGAACGACTTTACACGCGTCAAATTATCACATGGGGTGGATCTTGGTACAAAATTGCATCCGCCCGTGTACCCGCATGTGCGTGCGAGGAATGAGTGCGTGCATGGCGTGCGTGCACATCTTCGCTTCATGCATGTACCGCCAGTATGGCTCAGGGAGGACGAGTACATTCTTCTGGAACCAGTAGCACGTCACTGTGATCAATCCATGCAAGGAGATCGCGACAACGCCTACACATGTACCACGTGGCTTCATGCACTGTAAGAGAGACACTGTGTAGCGTGCCATTGGTATTCTAATTTACGTGTTTTGCACATACTCGAAGTACCAGTAAGGTACACGTGCATTGCCCGCATCAGATTTTGCAACCAAATTATGAATAAATACCACACTATAGCATGTAAGCTCTGAGTCATATATGCCTGATGCGGGAATTGGAAAAACATGGGATTATAGTGGAATGTCGTCTTGAATCCTACAAGATTGTACGAGTGTTTGATTGTGCATAGAAAAAACGCAGAATTCTTTCAAAGAGGTTTGAGTGGATGGGATGTTTCCTATCAAATCTAGTGCAAATGAATCATATGGAAAAATTCCTATGGTTTACAATCCTACGAATCAAACAACCAAGATAGGAAAAATTCCTAATGATTAGACTCCTCCAAAATTCCTTTGAGAATCCTTTGAATCAAAGAAGCCCTTAATCTATTTTATGATTCATGGAATTGTGCATTGTAAAGCATAAAGTAAAAAACAAATAATGGCAATCCAACTAGAAAAAAGTTTGGGCAGTTATGATACGGAAGATTCTAGAACAAAAGAGAACCACTGTTGTTTTGAGGTTTGTGCATTATGCTTAAGTTCAACCATGGAGTCTGCTAGATTGTACATGTGGCAAAATCCGGTGGGGGCTAGAAGATGGTGCGAGGGGCCGAGTGGAGGGAGACTATGAAGGAATGCACAAGTGCGAGATCGATATTTAGAGAGAGAGGGCGACCACGTGCGCTGATGCGCGCAGTGGCGGAGCCATGAAAAATAAATGAGCTAGGGGGCCAAGCATTGCTAATCCTTTACGAGGAGGGTCAATTCATGAACTTAAACCATTTTTAGCAGCAATTGTCTAATGATCACATTCATATTAGCCTTGATATATAGTGATGTTAGGGGGGAGGGGGCAGGGCCCTTACTGCCCCCTGTCTTCGCCATTGTGCACGTGTCTGAGAGATGAAGCGGAAGGCATGGATGATGAGAGGGGGACGTTGGATACATAATTAATGTGGGTGTATTAGCAATATATGTTAATCCTATATAGAGAGGTATAGATTGATCGATGTGGATGTGGGAAAGAGGGTGAGGTCTCACTGGATATATTGATTGATCGGTTTGTGTGGAAAACTATGAAAGACCTAGCTATATACACACATACATAGAGGAACATCGATCATTGCGCATGCACGCGTGAGAGATAAAGAATGCCCAATATGATGGAGAGGGGGATGTGTGTTGGTGTGTGCCTTCATGGGAGACCGACCTGAAGAAAAAGATTGCATGCGTGCGATGGATAATGTCGACTGGTAGTGTGTGTGCATGCATGCACGAGAGAAGGTTAGTGGAACAATTATAAAGAGAAGACTACTGTGTGGGTGTAAAAGAATAGCTGAATAGGTGAGGTCACAATCAATGTAAAGTTGAATTCAAATATTTGAATAAGAGATCCTGATGTTTGAAACCCATGCATGCATGAATATAACGGAGATCTGCGCGGTGTGGTTTGGAAGCGAGCATGTTGTAATGTATACACATTGAACAAGGTCAGACTGATTTGAATTTGAGATACCGATGGCAGACATAATTTGGCCACGTCACATCCATGCATGGACACACTATTCTAATTGGAGATGATGGGTGGCTTTTGCATCACATATCTATATCTATACCCCTATATATATTATATTTTTTATATTGTGTGCGGGTAACTTTAACTTTGAAAGATGGTCGTTGGATGAGGCGAATCTGATGGTCCAAAGATGGCAAATTTGAGCACTACTGGCCGTTGGATATCATCTAGATTCCACCAGATTTCGCCACATGTATAATCTAGAAGACTCCATGGTTGAACTTAAGCATAATGCACAAACATCAAAACACAAGCACTTCTTATTTGTTCTAGAATCTTCTGTATCAGAATTGCCCAAATGTTATTCTACATGATTTGCCATTATTTGTTTTTACTTTATGTCTTACGATGCACAATTCCATGAATCTTAAAATAGATTAGCTTTCTTATAAAAACTAGATGATTTTGAATGAAATGAACTATAAGAATTAAACAAACATCTACATCATGCATATATGACTCAAATCTTGCATGCTATAATGTGGTATTTATTCATAATTTGGTTGTCAAATCTCATGCGTGCAATGCACGTGTACCTTACTCTAGTCTAAATGGTGTTTGTGTGTGTGTTGTGCGTGTTGAGGTGCAAATTGTCTTTTTTTGGGTACATGTTAAGCTTCTTCTTCCGAAATTTCAAGCCGCGCCTTGTTATGCCGAAAATTCAAGCTAGCGTCTATGTCTATCGTGCTCGGAAATTCCCGCCTCTTCAACCCACGCCTTGTTAGCCCGAAATATTTAAGATATATCTTTGTCTCGTTGTGCTCCGACAACTTCCTCCATCTCAACCCGCGCCTTGCTATTCCAAAATTACAACGCGCGCGAAAACTCCCACCTCCTGTGAAATCCCGACACGCGAAATGCACGTGGTACCCCCGAACCGAAAGAACCGCCTCAAGTCGGTGGGGGTACTTTCGTAACTTACCCCACATTTCGGACAAGCGCGTCTCTAAGCCATGGTTCCCCACGGCCATCCCATCCGCCCACCCATTCGTACATCGAGGCCGCGAAAACCCGCGACGAAACCCCACACCCTGCTCCGTCCGCCACCCAGCCGGAGCCTCTTCCCCGATGACGTCGTCCACAGCAACACCTCGACGTCCCTCATCCACCGTACCGGATGAGGATCCGTCGTCGATCTCATCGTCCCGCCGGTTCAGCCACACCGTCCTCCACCTCCAAGGAGTTGCCCCGACGTTCCCCTCGTCTTTCGCGCCACCTCCATTCCCACACCACCATCTTCACCTGCACCACCGGAAGAGCATCATCATCACCGTTTCCTCGGATGAAGCTGCGGCCTAATCGGCGCCACCAAAGAGGTTGTACACTAATCGCCGCATTTTCTTCTTGATTCGATCTCACGGTGCTACCGGCGCTCGGTCCCGAGCTGACACAGCGCGGCTCCATCCACGGCGGCGTCGCCGGCCACTTTCTCCACGGCGTCTCTGCCTCGGCGGTGACGTCCACATCAGTAGGACCTGCTGATGCTTTAGCTCTTGCTCGCACTGCTGCTCTGCTCTTGCTCTCGGTCCCCTGCCTGGTCTACTCTTGCTATTGCTCTTGCTCACGCTGCTGCTCTCGCTCTTGCTCTTGCTTGCGATGCTGCTCCGATTTAGCTACACTTCACTCCGATGCCACCGGGGTGAAGGAAGAACCAGCCGCAGCGGGGAGGGGGGCTCGCCGGAGAGGTATCCCACTATCTATCTTAGGGTTCAGGATGGGGCAGTGGTTGCCGGCGGTGGTGGGGCGTTGGCGGGGCGGTGGCGTGGGGATCGCCGGAGAAAAAGCTTGGCATAGGGGGCCTAGAGGGATGGCCGGGGCGGCGGCGGACCGGCGGTGGGGAGTGTTTTCGGGGCGGGCGGGGTGGCGCACCGCGGGCGGCGGGGGGCTGCTGTTTGGCCGGCTCAGGGGGTGGAGGTTGAAGATGAACCGCAGGCCCTTGATTTCGTATCCAACGGCTGCAAAATTGACTGACCAGAGATGAAAAAGTCAGTCGACCGACGTGTAGCCTCACCTTGCTAGTGCGTTCAGTTTCGGCAGCAAAATTCAGTTTTGACAGCAAAATTCAGTTTCGACAGTTAAGTTCAGTTTCGACAGTTAAGTTCAGTTTCGACAGTTAAATTCAGTTTCGACAGTTAAGTTCAGAGATGAGCGGCTGATGTATTTTACATCTAGCACTTTGTGTTTATGTATTTTATGTCATGTATTGGAGATGCTATTAGAATTCCACTCAGGTTAACGTTGTTCGTTGTCTCTCTTGTCCTGCTTCAGCCTCGGCGTCGTACAACTCACCGGAGCTGCTCCAACGACGAAACCCTCCATCACAGCGGAGCAGTACCTCGGGCTCCATCTCCAGACGCCTAAGATCTTCTTCCCCTCCTCCGACAGCCAAGTCAGCGGGAGCATCCTCACAGGCCAACCCAATCACGCTGAGATCGACATGGCTTCGCCAAAAAGGTTGTACACTTGTTGCATCTCTTTTTTACTCTACATGTTATATATATTGTCCACTGAGCACTCGTAGTAATGGGAAATACGATTATTTTATTGTACTATATGACAAGCAGTGAGGTACCAGGCAACTTAGCTATCCGTGATGGACTCTCTTGAACGCCATCATAATTTATCTCTGCACGTTTGAGCTGTGCATTTGTCGATGGGCCTGGGAGTTGAGCTAGTATGGCAGTGGCCTGGGTCCAAAGTAATAGAAGTAGCACAAAAATATTTTTTAGTGTAGGATTTTCCTTGCTCAAGCCTGCCTACTAGAATCGCTAGTGCTTGAAAGGAAAAGTAAATGAAAAACATCAGAATTGGAAAGTTTCCTATGGTACTACTTTTCATGAATTTGGTGCAAAGGAATGGAGCAAAGGAAAACTGTAGGATTTATTCCTTTAGTGTCTCCTTGAAAGAAAAACCGTAGGAATTCTAATTTCCACTTCTCCTCCTTTTCATATTCCTATTCATCAAGCACAAGACTAAGAGATAGTAGCATAATAGCATTATAACCGTACATTTTCTTGTGGTTTGACTTAATCTCACCATGCTTTTTTGCATCCTGTGATCTTCCAATTGTTGTGAATCAAACACCCGGATTGGCAGAAATCCTGTGTTTTTAAATTCTCTATTTTGCACGTGCATTCCTATCCTATTCCTGTCTATTTCCTATCCTTGCATTGTTAGAATCCTCAAATTCAAACAAGCCCTTACTCAATTACTTCTGTTACAGATATGTGTCAAAGAAAACCTTGTGTGGTTTGTCCTGCTCCTGCGGCGCTGTGTTCCACCCCAGCTCAGCTGCTCCAACGACAGAAGGGTTCACCACAGCAGGGATCCGCTCTCCAGACTGTCTTTCGCCGCCTCAGATCTTCTTCCCCGCCGCCGGCAGCCACGGCAACTGCATTACCATCATCAACTGAGCATATGACCTTGAGGACTACACGGGTCCGCAAGAGAGGTCGCACTCTTCCGTGTCTGCTTACGTTATGCGTCGCTTAACATGATGACATGCTACATTATCGTCGTGTTCACCTATTAGACTCCGAGTCAGGTCCAAACAAATGCTGAAACTTGAGTTTTTAAATGGTTGTGGGGTACATATTGGGGAAGCAATCAGTACTATCTATCTACTATCTGGTTAATCTCTGGCGTCTACTATGAGTTTCATGTTGGGTGCAAACAAACATTAAAGGAGCCATTATCTGTATTTTTTAACTAAAGCTATTATCTGCCTGCTATCATTGGTTTTGGGTCTATCCACAGTTTGCTACCATCACTCTAGATTTGTGCATGCACTCCTTACATAATCTCACTATGTTTTATTCCTATGCATGCCAGTTATTGTACACAATGGAACTGATCATGTAGAGCAAAAGAGACGAGCCTTGCGTGGCAATAAAATTGCATGCAGACGTCGTTCCATGGTGGGCGCAAAGGCAGCCCCCCCCCCTCCACCCATTTCGGATCGTAATCAAGAGGAAGATAGTTGTTATGAGGGGGATTCAGAAGGAGAAGACCACCCCTATTTACCCCATGAGGTCTTCGCTCTAACTTAGCATGCTAATGTTGGTAATATCATGCATATGGTGCATTGCATTGCTTACTGTATACATTAAAGATGTCATCTGCTTAGTTTAGACATGCTTTGTGTCAATGCCATCTGTTTACTTTCTTTATCGTATATGTGAATCATGCAATGCCATCTTGTCTAGCCAGGCATCATATATGTGAATTTTGCAATGCCACCCTGGTTAGCCAGTCATCTTATATGTGAATTATGTCATGCCATCATTTTTTTATTACGTGTTAAATTTGTCAACAATTTTAGTACATTCAATTACTCTTCATGTGCATCAGCCATTTGGCACGGTCATGGAAAAATCTGGAGTGGAAACAAGGTCTTCAGAGCAGACAATGCTATCTGACGAAGCGCATGTCTTGCTGGTTACCGATAGGTCCTCGGAGGAGGATTCAGAGACAGATGACCAATCATATCCCCCCCCCCGAGGTTCATGCCCTAACTTGGCAGGGTTATGTTGCTCATATCATGCGTATGGTATCTTGCATTGCTATGTCATTTGCTTAGTTTAGACATGCTTTGTGTGAATGCCACCTGTTTAGTGTCTAATTACCATATATGTGAATTATGCAATGCCATCTTGTTGCAAGACATTATATATGTGAATTATGCAATGTTATCTTGTTGCAAGGCATTATGTATGTGAATTATGCAATGCCATGCTATTTAGGCAAGTGTCATATATGTGAATTATATCATGTCGTCCTTTTTTTGTATTTCTCATTGCTTTTGTTGACAATGTTTGTATATTCAACTGCTCTTCCTGTGCATCAGCCATTTGAATTGGTGATGGAGAAATCTGGAGTGAAAACTATTGGGGAACGTAGTAATTTCAAAAAAATTCCTACGCACACGCAAGATCATGTGATGCATAGCAACGAGACGGGAGAGTGTTGTCTACGTACCCAACGCAGACCGACTGCGGAAGCGCTGACACGACGTAGAGGAAGTAGTCGTACGTCTTCACGATCCAACCGATCAAGCACCGAAACTACGGTACCTCCGAGTTCGAGCACACGTTCAGCTCGATGACGATCCCCGGACTCCGATCCAGCAAAGTGTCGGGGAAGAGTTCCGTCAGCACGACGGCGTGGTGACGATCTTGATGAACTACAGTAGCAGGGCTTCGCCTAAACTCCGCTACAGTATTATCGAGGAATATGGTGGCAGGGGGCACCGCACACGGCTAAGGAATAGATCACGTGGATCAACTTGTGTGTCTAGAGGTGTCCCCTGCCTCCGTATATAAAGGAGCCAAGGGGGAGGGCTGGCCGGCCAAGGAGGACGGCGCAGGAGAGTCCTACTCCCTCTGGGAGTAGGATTCCCCCCCCCCAATCCTAGTCCAACTAGGATTCCAAGGAGGGGGAAAAGAGGAGGAGGGGGCCGGCCACCTCTCCTAGTCCTAATAGGACTAGGGGAAGGGGGAGGCGCACAGCCCATCTAGGGCAGCCCCTTCTCTTTTCCACTAAGGCCCACTATGGCCCATATAGCTCCCGGGGGGTTCCGGTAACCCTCCCGGTATTCCGGTAAAATCCCGATTTCACCCGGAACACTTCCGATATCCAAACATAGGCTTCCAATATATCAATCTTTACGTCTCGGCCATTTCGAGACTCCTCGTCATGTCCATGATCACATCCGGGACTCCGAACAACCTTCGGTACATCAAAATGTATAAACTCATAATATAACTATCTAACCTTAAGCGTGCGGACCCTACGGGTTCGAGAACAATGTAGACATGACCGAGACACATGTCTCCGGTCAATAACCAATAGCGGGACCTGGATGCCCATATTGGCTCCTACATATTCTACGAAGATCTTTTATCGGTCAGACCGCATAACAACATACGTTGTTCCCTTTGTCATCGGTATGTTACTTGCCCGAGATTCGATCGTCGGTATCCCATACCTAGTTCAATCTCGTTACTGGCAAGTCTCTTTACTCGTTCTTGTAATACATCATCCCGCAACTAACTCATTAGTTGCAATGCTTGCACTTAAGTGATGTGTATTACCGAGAGGGCCCAGAGATACCTCTCCGACAATCGGAGTGACAAATCCTAATCTCGAAATACGCCAACCCAACATCTACCTTTGGAGACACATGTAATGCTCCTTTATAATCACCCAGTTACGTTGTGACGTTTGGTAGCACCCAAAGTGTTCCTCCGGCAAACGGGAGTTGCATAATCTCATAGTCATAGGAACATGTATAAGTCATGAAGAAAAGCAATAGCAACATACTAAACGATCGGGTGCTAAGCTAATGGAATGGGTCATGTCAATCAGATCATTCAACTAATGATGTGACCTCGTTAATCAAATAACAACTCATTGTTCAAGGTTAGGAAACATAACCATCTTTGATTAACGAGCTAGTCAAGTAGAGGCATACTAGTGACACTTTGTTTGTCTATGTATTCACACATGTATTATGTTTCCGGTTAATACAATTCTAGCATGAATAATAAACATTTATCATGATTATAAGGAAATAAATAATAACTTTATTATTGCCTCTAGGGCATATTTCCTTCAGTCTCCCACTTGCACTAGAGTCAATAATCTAGATTACACTGTAATGATTCTAACACCCATGGAGCCTTGGTGCTGATCATGTTTTGCTCGTGGAAGAGGCTTAGTCAACGAGTCTGCAACATTCAGATCCGTATGTATCTTGAAAATCTCTATGTCTCCCACCTGGACTAGATCCCGGATGGAATTGAAGCGTCTCTTGATGTGTTTGGTCCTTTTGTGAAATCTGGATTCCTTTGCCAAGGCAATTGCACCAGTATTGTCACAAAAGATTTTCATTGGACCCGATGCACTAGGTATGACACCTAGATCAGATATGAACTCCTTCATCCAGACTCCTTCGTTCGCTGCTTCCGAAGCAGCTATGTACTCCGCTTCACATGTAGATCCCGCTACGACGCTTTGTTTAGAACTGCACCAACTGACAGCTCCACCGTTTAATGTAAACACGTATCCGGTTTGCGATTTAGAATCGTCCGGATCAGTGTCAAAGCTTGCATCAACGTAACCTTTTACGGTGAGCTCTTTGTCACCTCCATATACGAGAAACATATCCTTAGTCCTTTTCAGGTATTTCAGGATGTTCTTGACCGCTGTCCAGTGATCCACTCCTGGATTACTTTGGTACCTCCCTGCTAAACTTATATCAAGGCACACATCAGGTCTGGTACACAGCATTGCATACATGATAGAGCCTATGGCTGATGCATAGGGAACATCTTTCATATTCTCTCTATCTTCTGCAGTGGTCGGGCATTGAGTCTTACTCAACTTCACACCTTGTAACACAGGCAAGAATCCTTTCTTTGCTTGATCCATTTTGAATTTCTTCAAAATCTTGTCAAGGTATGTGCTTTGTGAACGTCCAATTAAGCGTCTTGATCTATCTCTATAGATCTTAATGAATAATATGTAAGCAGCTTCACCGAGGTCTTTCATTGAAAAACTTTTATTCAAGTATCCCTTTATGCTATCTAGAAATTCTATATCATTTCCAATCAGCAATATGTCATCCACATATAATATTAGAAATGCTACAGAGCTCCCACTCACTTTCTTGTAAATACAGGCTTCTCCGAAAGTCTGTATAAAACCAAATGCTTTGATCACACTATCAAAGCAGTTATTCCAACTCCGAGAGGCTTGCACCAGTCCATAAATGGATCGCTGGAGCTTGCACACTTTGTTAGCTCCCTTTGGATTGACAAAACCTTCCGGTTGCATCATATACAACTCTTCTTCCAGAAATCCATTCAGGAATGCAGTTTTGACATCCATCTGCCAAATTTCATAATCATAAAATGCGGCAATCGCTAACATGATTCAGACAGACTTAAGCATCGCTACGGGTGAGAAAGTCTCATCAAAGTCAATGCCTTGAACTTGTCGAAAACCTTTCGCGACAAGTCGAGCTTTGTAGATAGTAACATTACCATCAGCATCAGTCTTCTTCTTGAAGATCCATTTATTCTCAATTGCTTGCCGATCATCGGGCAAGTCAACCAAAGTCCATACTTTGTTCTCATACATGGATCCCATCTCAGATTTCATGGCTTCAAGCCACTTTGCAGAATCTGGGCTCACCATCGCTTCTTCATAGTTCGTAGGTTCATCATGATCTAGTAGCATGACTTCCAGAACTGCATTACCGTACCACTCTGGTGCGGATCTTACTCTGGTTGATCTACAAGGTTCAGTAGTATCTTGTTCTGAAGTTTCATGATCATTATCATTAACTTCCTCACTTATTGGTGTAGGTGTCGCAGAAACAGTTTTCTGTGATGTACTACTTTCCAACAAGGGAGCAGGTACAGTTACCTCGTCAAGTTCTACTTTCCTCCCACTCACTTCTTTCGAGAGAAACTCCTTCTCAAGAAAATTTCCGAATTTAGCAACAAAAGTCTTGCCTTCGGATCTGTGATAGAAGGTGTATCCAATAGTTTCCTTTGGATATCCTATGAAGACACATTTCTCCGATTTGGGTTCGAGCTTATCAGGTTGAAGCTTTTTCACATAAGCATCGCAGCCCCAAACTTTCAGAAACGACAACTTTGGTTTCTTGCCAAACCATAGTTCATAAGGCGTCATCTCAACGGATTTTGATGGTGCCCTATTTAATGTGAATGTGGCCGTCTCTAGAGCGTATCCCCAAAATGATAGCGGTAAATCAGTAAGAGACATCATAGATCGCACCATATCTAGTAAAGTACGATTACGACGTTCGGACACACCATTACGCTGTGGTGTTCTAGGTGGCGTGAGTTGCGAAACTATTCCACAATTTTTCAAATGTACACCAAACTCGTAACTCAAATATTCTCCTCCATGATCAGATCGTAGAAACTTTATTTTTTTTGTTACGATGATTTTCCCCTTCACGCTGAAATTCTTTGAACTTTTCAAATGTTTCAGACTTATGTTTCATTAAGTAGATATAACCATATCTGCTTAAATCATCTGTGAAGGTGAGAAAATAACGATATCCGCCACGAGCCTCAATATTCATCGGACCACATACATCTGTATGTATGATTTCCAACAAATCTGTTGCTCTCTCCATAGTACCAGAGAACGGTGTTTTAGTCATCTTGCCCATGAGGCACGGTTCGCAAGTACCAAGCGATTCATAATCAAGTGGTTCCAAAAGTCCATCAGTATGGAGTTTCTTCATGCGCTTTACACCGATATGACCTAAACGGCAGTGCCACAAATAAGTTGCACCATCATTATCAACTCTGCATCTTTTGGCTTCAACATTATGAATATGTGTATCACTACTCTCGAGATTCAATAAGAATAGACCACTCTTCAAGGGTGCGTGACCATAAAAGATATTACTCATATAAATAGAACAACCATTATTCTCTGATTTAAATGAATAACCGTCTCGCATCAAACAAGATCCAGATATAATGTTCATGCTTAACGCTGGCACCAAATAACAATTATTTAGGTCTAATATTAATCCCGAAGGTAGATGTAGAGGTAGCGTGCCGACCGCGATCACATCGACTTTGGAACCGTTTCCCACGCGCATCGTCACCTCGTCCTTAGCCAATCTTCGCTTAATCAGTAGCCCCTGTTTCGAGTTGCAAATATTAGCAACAGAACCAGTATCAAATACCCAGGTGCTACTGCGAGCATTAGTAAGGTACACATCAATAACATGTATATCACATATACCTTTGTTCACCTTGCCATCCTTCTTATCCGCCAAATACTTGGGGCAGTTCCGCTTCCAGTGACCAGTCTGCTTGCAGTAGAAGCACTCAGTTTCAGGCTTAGGTCCAGACTTGGGTTTCTTCTCTTGAGCAGCAACTGGCTTGCCGTTCTTCTTGAAGTTCCCCTTCTTCTTTCCTTTGCCCTTTTTCTTGAAACTAGTGGTCTTGTTGACCATCAAGACTTGATGCTCTTTCTTGATTTCTACCTCCACAGCTTTCAGCATCGCGAAGAGCTCGGGAATAGTCTTGTTCATCCCTTGCATATTATAGTTCATCATGAAGCTCTTGTAGCTTGGTGGCAGTGATTGGAGAATTCTGTCAATGACGCAATCATCTAGAAGATTAACTCCCAATTGAATCAAGTGATTATTATACCCAGACATTTTGAGTATATGCTCACTGACAGAACTGTTCTCCTCCATCTTGCAGCTATAGAACTTATTGGAGACTTCATATCTCTCAATCCGGGCATTTGCTTGAAATATCAACTTCAACTCCTGGAACATCTCATATGCTCCATGACGTTCAAAACGTCGTTGAAGTCCCGATTCTAAGCCGTAAAGCATGGCACACTGAACTATCGAGTAGTCATCAGCTTTGCTCTGCCAGACGTTCATAACATCTGGTGTTGCTCCAGAAGCAGGCCTGGCACTCAGCGGTGCTTCCAGGACGTAATTCTTCTGTGCAGCAATGAGGATAATCCTCAAGTTACGGACCCAGTCCGTGTAATTGCTACCATCATCTTTCAACTTTGCTTTCTCAAGGAACGCATTAAAATTCAACGGAACAACAGCACGAGCCATCTATCTACAATCAACATAAACAAGCAAGATACTATCAGGTACTAAGTTCATGATAAATTTAAGTTCAATTAATCATATTACTTAAGAACTCCCACTTAGATAGACATCCCTCTAATCCTCTAAGTGATCATGTGATCCAAATCAACTAAACCATGTCCGATCATCACGTGAGATGGAGTAGTTTCATCGGTGAACATCATTATGTTGATCATATCTACTATATGATTCACGCTCGACCTTTCGGTCTCCGTGTTCCGAGGCCATATCTGTATATGCTTGGCTCGTCAAGTATAACCTGAGTATTCCGCGTGCGCAACTGTTTTGCACCCATTGTATTTGAACGTAGAGCCTATCACACCCGATCATCACGTGGTGTCTCAGCACGAAGAACTTTCGCAATGGTGCATACTCAGGGAGAACACTTCTTGATAATTTAGTGAGAGATCATCTTATAATGCTACCGTCAATCAAAGCAAGATAAGATGCATAAAAGATAAACATCACATGCAATCAATATAAGTGATATGATATGGCCATCATCATCTTGTGCCTGTGATCTCCATCTCCGAAGCACCGTCATGATCACCATCGTCACCGGCGCGACACCTTGATCTCCATCGTAGCATCGTTGTCGTCTCGCCAATCTTATGCTTCTACGACTATCACTACGGCTTAGTAATAAAGTAAAGCATTACATCGCGATTGCATTGCATACAATAAAGCGACAACCATATGGCTCCTGCCAGTTGCCGATAACTTGGTTACAAAACATGATCATCTCATACAATAAAATTTAGCATCATGCCTTGACCATATCACATCACAACAAGCCCTGCAAAAACAAGTTAGACGTCCTCTACTTTGTTGTTGCAAGTTTTACGTGGCTGCTACGGGCTTTAAGCAAGAACCAATCTCACCTTCGCATCAAAACCACAACGATAGTTTGTCAAATAGACTCCGTTTTAACCTTCGCAAGGACCGGGCGTAGCCATACTTGGTTCAACTAAAGTTGGAGAGACAGTCGCCCGCAAGCCATCTATGTGCAAAGCACGTCGAGGGAACCGGTCTCGCGTAAGCGTACGCGTAAGGTTGGTCCGGGTCGTCTCGTCCAACAATACCACCAAACCAAAGTATGACATGCTGGTAGGCAGTATGACTTGTATCGTCCACAACTCACTTGTGTTCTACTCGTGCATATAACATCAACATAAATAACCTAGGCTCTGATGCCACTGTTGGGGAACGTAGTAATTTCAAAAAATTTCCTACGCACACGCAAGATCATGTGATGCATAGTAACGAGACGGGAGAGTGTTGTCTACGTACCCAATGCAGACCGACTGCGGAAGCGCTGACACGACATAGAGGAAGTAGTCGTACGTCTTCACGATCCAACCGATCAAGCACCGAAACTACGGTACCTCCGAGTTCGAGCACACGTTCAGCTCGATGACGATCCCCGAACTCCGATCCAACAAAGTGTCGGGGAAGAGTTCCGTTAGCACGACGGCGTGGTGACGATCTTGATGAACTACAGCAGCAGGGCTTCGCCTAAACTCCGCTACAGTATTATCGAGGAATATGGTGGCAGGGGGCACCGCACACGGCTAAGGAATAGATCACGTGGATCAACTTGTGTGTCTAGAGGTGTCCCCTGCCTCCGTATATAAAGGAGCCAAGGGGGAGGGCTGGCCGGCCAAGGAGGAGGGCGCGGGAGAGTCCTACTCCCTCTGGGAGTAGGATTCCCCCCCCCCCCAATCCTAGTCCAACTAGGATTCCTCGGAGGGGGAAAAGAGGAGGAGGGGCCGGCCACCTCTCCTAGTCCTAATAGGACTAGGGGAAGGGGGAGGCGCGCAGCCCATCTAGGGAAGCCCCTTCTCTTTTCCACTAAGGCCCACTATGGCCCATATAGCTCCCGGGGGGTTCCGGTAACCCTCCCGGTATTCCGGTAAAATCCCGATTTCACCCGGAACACTTCCGATATCCAAACATAGGCTTCCAATATATCAATCTTTACGTCTCGACCATTTCGAGACTCCTCGTCATGTCCATGATCACATCCGGGACTTCGAACAACCTTCGGTACATCAAAATGTATAAACTCATAATATAACTGTCATCTTAACCTTAAGCGTGCGGACCCTACGGGTTCGAGAACAATGTAGACATGACCGAGACATGTCTCCGGTCAATAACCAATAGCGGGACCTGGATGCCCATATTGGCTCCTACATATTCTACGAAGATCTTTATCGGTCAGACCGCATAACAACATATGTTGTTCCCTTTGTCATCGGTATGTTACTTGCCCGAGATTCGATCGTCGGTATCCAATACCTAGTTCAATCTCGTTACTGGCAAGTCTCTTTACTCGTTCTGTAATACATCATCCCGCAACTAACTCATTTAGTTGCAATGCTTGCAAGGCTTAAGTGATGTGTATTACTGAGAGGGCCCAGAGATACCTCTCCGACAATCAGAGTGACAAATCCTAATCTCGAAATACGCCAACCCAACATCTACCTTTGGAGACACCTGTAATGCTCCTTTATAATCACCCAGTTACATTGTGACGTTTGGTAGCACCCAAAGTGTTCCTCCGGCAAAGGGGGTTGCATAATCTCATAGTCATAGGAACATGTATAAGTCATGAAGAAAAGCAATAGGAACATACTAAATGATCGGGTGCTAAGCTAATGGAATGGGTCATGTCAATCAGATCATTCAACTAATGATGTGACCTCGTTAATCAAATAACAACTCATTGTTCATGGTTAGGAAACATAACCATCTTTGATTAACGAGCTAGTCAAGTAGAGGCATACTAGTGACACTTTGTTTGTCTATGTATTCACACATGTATTATGTTTCCGGTTAATACAATTCTAGCATGAATAATAAACATTTATCATGATTATAAGGAAATAAATAATAACTTTATTATTGCCTCTAGGGCATATTTCCTTCAAAAACAAGGTCTTCGGAGCAGACAATGCTACCTGCTGAAGCAGATATCTTGCTGGTTACAGATAGCTCTTAGAGGAGGATTCAGAGGCAGATGACCAGTTCTATTATCCCCCTGAGGTGTATGCTCAAACTTGGCAGGGTTATATTACTCATATAATGCATATGTTATATTGCAATGCTTAGTTTTTACATTATATACACAATATTGAATGCCATCTCCTTAGTGGACACATCATATATGTGATTGCCCTCTGCTCACTTCCTTAGTATATAAATCATATATTTGAATTATGTCATGACATGATGTTTACATAGACAGCATGTATCTGAATTATGGCATGCCAACCCATTTTCTAAAGACATAATATAGTTATATCACCTCATCCTGTTTACATAGTCATCATATTTAAATTATGTCATTCTATCCGTGAATTATATCATGCCATCATGTTTCCATCGATGGCATGTTTGTGATTTATGGCATGCCAACCACTTTAATAGACACATCGTATAGTTATATCATGTCATCATGTTTACATAGTCATCATATTTTGAAGTATGTCATTCTATCATGTTTAGTTAGCCATCATACATGTGAAATTGTGTCATGCTATCCTGTTTAATTAGCCATCATATATGTGAAATTATGTCCTGCTATTCTGTTTGCTTAGACAACATAAATGTGAATTATTTCATGCCCTGTTTTCTTCCCTACTATCCATTGCACCTGTCTATCTTACAATGTCTATACATTCAATTACTTTTCTTGTTTATCAGCCATTTCAATTGGAGGGAGTGATGGCAGTATCTGTGGGAGTAAAAACACGGTCTTCAGAAAAGATTGTGCTAACTGTTGATGCAGATAGAACCACGGTTGTACTTGCCCAAGAACCAGCCCCACCACACATAACCCACACTCATGCAGATTGTACCCCTACCCAGTTAGACAGAGAACCAGCTACACCCCTTATAACCCCAACCCCAGCAGATAGACACCCAGTTCCCGTTGACACAGCATCGTCTCCACCACAGAGCACCCAAACACGAACAGTTAGTAAGGCAACTGCAGTGCCCAAATCACGAGGACCACCACTCCGAACTCGAAGTCAACGCTTAAAGCAGAAGAAGAATTGTTCTCAGGTCAGGTTCCGTAGCTATGGTTCATACTACTTTGCTCTTGCATCACTGTATTTACTGATACCAACTAATTTCAAATTTGAAGGATGCAATTGAAACTCCAATGGTGCAATAGGTATGTTTTAAACCTGTTTCTTCAATGTGTTTGGCTATTTGCTGTTGTAACTTGCTCTATGTTGATTTCAGTTTCAATTGAATAAACAGTTATGTTCCCATGCCATGCACATTACAAGTGTTGTTATTGCTGTGTAGTTTCCCACACTTATAACTAGATATGATTTGTCTTAAATAAACGGTCTATGCTGCTTTGTCTTAAACAGTCTATGCTGCTTTGTCTTAAATAGATATGATTAGAACTGTATCTATCTTGATTTGGCAACATAAACTAGAATGATATAGACCATACAGTGACCATACTACATAGATATATGTTTGTTTCATGTTGTTATCTTGTCCACCTTACTACTGAACTGGTTTACCAAAATGAGTTTCATATACTACATTGTAAACCTGAGATGTGTTTGTTTGTTTCTCTTTTAGAACGCGGATAAAATATTGGAGAAGAGTACCCTGTTATGCAATGGTAAAGGAAGTAATGCAGATAAGGTTCAAGATAGTGAGACATCCATGTTGGTCTCCAAGAAAGCTGATAAAAATTATATTGAAGACACCGAGACAACCCCAAAGTCCTTTCTTGATGTAGTGTTCGAGTTACGGGCTACCACTGCTGGCACCCCCAAAGTAGAAGAAATTTTTATTGGGTGATTATGCTTTTATGAATAATGGTAGTTTCTTTATGTGAAGAATTGATTTTTATATGTTATGACATAACTAAAATGATGAGTGATAAAAATCAGTAAAGTAGAACCAGTAAAGTTTAAATGTTGAGTAGTGCAAGAAGGAAATTTTGATGATGTTGTTCTGTTTACTTTGAGTGGTATGTTTCACATGTCGAATAGTTGCATGATCATGGCATATGATGACTCAAGTTATTTTCAAGTTAAACCTGATGTTAATTCAACTTGAACAAAATGTTGATCAAGTCATGGTGCCACTGAATCGAGTTTTTCCTAGTGCGACCACATTTGCCTTTATGGGAAGGTCTTGATTCGGTCCGTTGTCATGCCTCTGGTCGGTACCTCCAACAAGGGAAGGTTATGGGCGTGCGGTACCCTGGCCCGATAAGAAGACATAACCTTGTGTGCCCGTTTGTTGTTATGGTATGTTGTCCCCGTTTGGGACCATTTTTGCCACGACGGTGGACGTTGATGCCTTTGGTAGGCACGAGGCCACCCATGACTTAGCCCAGTGGGGAGTTAGTCAGAGTGGCCAGGAGATTGTCATGGCAATGGGAGGGTTTCGTCGGAATGCCGTTGGTCCACCCTAATGGGAAGACGAGGCCATGGATTCCGTGGTGTGGGTAAAGTGCGCTACCTCTGCAGAGTGTATTTAATCTATTGATAGCCGCGTCCTCGGTTACGGACATAGCTCGTGAGTAAGTCACACCATGGATCAACATTAGTAAGTAATCTTGCACACTGAACGTTTATTGTTGGCACTGATTATGTGATGATTTGAGAGATCATGAAGATGATCGTGCTGGGAACCAAAGTGTTGGTTTCATTCGTGATCTGGGTATGATCACCGTTCGGTTACGAGGTAACTCGTCTGGTAAGAGAGTCCGAGTGACTCGTTGCACAAGTTAATTTCACTGCATCGGTAGTATGGTTTGCATTGCATTAACCTGATTAATCATCATGATATTGTTTGCCATTATGCTTATGTTTGTTGTGAGCTTGCAAGTACATTCAATGTACTGACCTGGCATGTCATGCCAGATTTCAGGAAAGTCGTATCAGATCAGAGAGCTTCTCGTGTCTAGATCATGTCCACATCGATGTCCCTGTGCTATGGAGTTCCACTTCGTCGTCGTTCCGCTGCCGCATAGTTATCGTGATCGAGGCCCCTTCATGTTCATTAAATAATGTACATATTGTTCAACCGCACCATGTGTGCCGCTTGGCCTCGCTACATGATGTAATATCAACCTATGTTTCTGCTAGTATCAATAAAGCGGTTGTTTTCTATACCAAGTTGTTGTGTGTTGCCAGAAGACTTGATCTCTGGGCTGGCAATGCAAGGTAAACCGGTTGCTCTGAGCCGGGGTGCCACATCATTGTTATCATGGCTTATGTGATTTGGGTGCTAGTGTGAGTGCTATCTCGTTTACTTTGTATCAAGAAATTATGAATGATATGGCACCTGCTGAGATAGAAGATACTGATGTTACTATTAAACCCACGAATAGAGACACTATTACACCACTTGGGATTGTTAGAGATGTTGAAGTCTTGTGCGAGAAAATAAAATACCCTACTGATTTTCTAGTTCTTGGTTCCCTACAAGATGATTTTTGTCCCATTATATTTGGGAGACCTTTCTAGAATACGGTGAATGCTAAGATAGATTGTGAGAAAGGAACTATTAGTGTAAGTTTTGGTGATGTGACTCATGAGTTTAATTTCTCCAAATTCCATAGACAACTGCTACTTATTGAGCTTGCATTGTTTTTCCCTCGAAGAGGAAAGGGTGATGTAGCAAAGTAGAGATAAGTATTTCCCTCAGTTAAGAACCAAGGTATCAATCCAGTAGGAGGTATAAGCAAGTCCCCAATAGATGCACCTGCACAAACTAACAAACACTTGCACACAACGCGAAAAAGGGGTTGCCAATCCCTTCACGGTCACTTACAAGGGTGAGATCTGATAGAGATAGATATAAAAGATAAATAAAAGTGTAAAATAAAGTAAATATAAATAAAGTGCAGCAAGGTACTTTTGTATTTTTGGTTTTATAGATATGAAAATATATGATGATAAATAGACCCGGGTGCCATAGTTTTCACTAGAGGCTTCTCTCTTGAAAGAAACATACGGTGGGTGAACAAATTACTGTTGAGCAATTGATAGAAAATGCATAGTTATGACGACATCTAAAGCATGATCATGAATATAGGCATCATGTCCATGACAAGTAGACCAAAATGATTCTGCGTCTACAACTATTACTCCACACATCGACCGCTATCCAGCATGCATCTAGTGTATTAAGTTAACAAGAACGGAGTAACACTTTAAGCAAGATGACATGATGTAGAGGGATAAACTCAAGCAACATGATATATACTCCACACATCGACTGCTATCTAGCATGCATCTAGTGTATTAAGTTATCAAGAACGGAGTAACCCTTTAAGCAAGATGACATGATGTAGAGGGATAAACTCAAGCAATATGATATAAACCCCATCTTTTTATCCTTAATGGAAACAATACAATACGTTCATCGCTCCCCTTTTGTCACTGGGTGAGGACACCGCAAGATTGGACCCATCACAAAGTATCTCTTCCATTGCAAGATAGATCAATCTAGTCGGCCAAACCAAATCAATAGATCGGAGAGAAATACAAAGTATCTTAATCATGCACAAAAGAGTTTAGATGAGACTCAAATAATATTCATAGATAATCTGATCATAAATCCACAATTCATCATATCTCAACAAATGCACCACAAAATAAGATTACATCCAATATAACTCCAAGAACATCAACGAGAACATTGTATTGAAGATCAAAGAGAGAGAAGAAGCCATCTAGCTACTAGCTATGGACCCATAGGTCTGTGCTAAACTACTCACACATCATCGGAAGGGCAACAAGGTTGATGTAAAAGCCCTCCATGCTACCTCTTGAGCATCCGTTGGTTTTCCCTTGAAGAGGAAAGGGTGATGCAGCAAAGTAGCGTAAGTATTTTCCTCAGTTTTTGAGAACCAAGGTATCAATCTAGTAGGAGACTTCACACAAATCGTCTAGTACCCACACAAACAATCAAGAACCTTGCAACCAACGCGATAAAGGGGTTGTGAATCCCTTCACGGCCACTTGCAAAAGTGAGATCTGATAAAGATAATAAGATAAATATTGTTGGTATTTTTGTTGTATAGATTGGAAAATAAAGATTGCAAAATAAATAGTAAACTATAATTATAGATCAGAAACTTATATGATGTAAAGTAGACCCGGGGGCCATAGGTTTCACTAGTGGCTTCTCTCCTGATAGCATATATTATGGTGGGTGAACAAATTACTACCGAGCAATTGATACAATAGCGCATAGTTACGAGAATATCTAGGCATGATCATGAACATAGGCATCACGTCCGTGTCAAGTAGACCGAAACGATTCTGCATCTACTACTATTACTCCACACATCGACTGCAATCCAGCATGCATCTAGAGTATTAAGTTCATAAGAACAGAGTAACGCATTAAGCAAGATGACATGATGTAGAGGGATAAACTCAAGCAATATTATATAAACCCCATATTTTTATCCTCGATGGCAACAATACAATACATGTCGGTTCCCTTTCTGTCACTGGGATCGAGCACCGCAAGATTGAACCCAAAGCTAAGCACTTCTCCCATTGCAAGAAAGATCAATCTAGTAGGCCAAACCAAACTGATAATTCGAAGAGACTTGCAAAGATATCAATTCATGCATATAAGAATTCAGAGAAGAATCAAATATTGTTCATAGATAATCTTGATCATAAACCCACAATTCATCGGATCTCGGCAAACACACCACAAAAAGTATTACATCGAATAGATCTCCAAGAACATCGAGGAGGACTTTGTATTGAGAACCAAAGAGAGAGAAGAAGCCACCTAGCTAATAACTATGGACCCGAAGGTCTGTGGTAAACTACTCACGCTTCATCATAGAGGCTATGGTGTTGATGTAGAAGCCCTCCGTGATTGAATCCCCCTTCGGTAGATCACCGGAAAAGGCCCCAAGATGGGATCTCATGGGTACAGAAGGTTGCGGCGGTGGAAAAGTGGTTTCGTGGTTCCCCTGGATGTTTTCAGGGTATAAGAGTATATATAGGCGAAAGAAGTAGGTCGGCGGAGCTACGAGGGGCCCATGAGGGTGGGGGCGCGCCTACCCCCTGGGCGCGCTTTCCTGCCTCGTGGACACGTCATTGCGTCTCTGACTTCCACTCCAAGTCTCCTGGATTGCGTTCGTTCCAAGAAAGATCATCGCAAATGTTTCGTTCCATTTGGATTCCGTTTCATATTCCTTTTCTGCGAAACACTGAAATAGGCAAAAAAACAGCAACTGGCACTGGGCTTCCAGTTAATAGGTTAGTCCCAAAAATAATATAAAAGAGCATATTAAAGCCTATTGAACATCCAAAATAGATAATATAATAGGATGGAACGATCAAAAATTATAGATACGTTGGAGACGTATCAGCATCCCCAAGCTTAATTCCAGCTCGTCCTCGAGTTGGTAAATGATAAAAACAGAATATTTGACGTGGAATGCTACCTAACATAATTTTCAATGTAATTCTCTTTATTGTGGCATGAATGTTTAGATCCATAAGATTCAAAACAAAAGTTTAATATTGACATAAAAATAATAATACTTCAAGCATACTAATAAAGCAATCATGTCTTCTCAAAATAACATGGCCAAAGAAAGTTATCCCTACAAAATCATATAGTCTGGCTATGCTCTATCTTCATCACACAAAGTATTTAATCAAGCACAACCCCGATGACAAGCCAAGAAATTGCTTCATACTTTGATGTTCTCAAACCTTTTCAACTTTCACGCAATACATGAGCGTGAGCCATGGACATAGCACTATAGGTGGAATAGAATGGTGGTTGTGGAGAAGACAAAATGGAGAAGATAATCTCACATCAACTAGGCGTATCAATGGGCTATGGAGATGCCCATCAATAGATATCAATGTGAGTGAGTAAGGATTGCCATGCAACGGATGCACTAGAGCTATAAGTGTATGAAAGCTCAACAAAAGAAACTAAGTGGGTGTGCATCCAACTTGCTTGCTCACAAAGACCTAGGGCATTTTGAGGAAGCCCGTCATTGCAATATACAAGCCAAGTTCTATAATGAAAATTCCCACTAGTATATGAAAGTGACAAAATAAGAGACTCTCTATCATGAAGATCATGGTGCTACTTTGAAGCACAAGTGTGGAAAAAGGATAGTAACATTGTCCCTTCTATTTTTCTCTCATTTTTTTGGTGGGCTTCTTTGGTCTCTTTTATTTATTTATTCATCCGGAGTCTCATCCCGACTTATGGGGGAATCATAGTCTCCATCATCCTTTCCTCACATGGGAGAATTCTCTAACAATGAAGATCATCGCACTTTTATTTACTTACAACTCAAGAATTACAACTCGGTACTTAGAACAAATATGACTCTATGTGAATGCCTCCGGCGGTGTACCGGGATATGCAATGAATCAAGAGTGACATGTATGAATGATGAATGGTGGCCTTGCCACAAATACGATGTCAACTACATGATCATGCAAAGCAATATGACAATGATGGAGCGTGTCATAATATACGGAACGATGGAAAGTTGCATGGCAATATATCTCGGAATGGCTATGGAAATGCCATAATAGGTAGGTATGGTGGCTGTTTTGAGGAAGGTATATGGTGGGTGTATGATACCGGCGAAAGGTGCGCGGTATTAGAGAGGCTAGCAATGGTGGAAGGGTGAGAGTGTGTATAATCCATGGACTCAACATTAGTCATAAAGAACTCACATACTTATTGCAAAAATCTATTAGTTATCGAAACGAAGTACTATGCGCATGCTCCTAGGGGGATAGATTGGTAGGAAAAGACAATCGCTCGTCCCCGACCGCCACTCATAAGGAAGACAGTCAATAAATAAATCATGCTCCGACTTCATCACATAACGGTTCACCATACGTGCATGCTACGGGAATCACAAACTTTAACACAAGTATCTCTCAAATTCACAACTACTCAACTAGCATGATTCTAATATCACCATCTTCATATCTCAAAACAATCATAAGGAATCAAACTTCTCATAATATTCAATGCACTTTATATGATAGTTTTTATTATACCTATCTTGGATGCTTATCATATTAGGACTAATTTTATAGCCAAAGAAAATTACCATGCTGTCCTAAAAGACTCTCAAAATAATATAAGTGAAGCATGAGAGATCAATAATTTCTATAAAATAAAACCACCACCGTGCTCTAAAAAAATATAAATGAAGCACTAGAGAAAAATTATCTAGCTCAAAAGATATAAGTGAAGCACATAGAGTATTCTAATAATTTCCGATTCATGTGTGTCTCACCAAAAGGTGTGTACAGCAAGGATGATTGTGGTTAACTAAAAAGCAAAGGCTCAAATCATACAAGACGCTTGAGAGAGTCCTGGATTAGGGGGTCTCCGGACAGCAGGACTATATCCTTTGGCCAGACTGTTGGACTATGAAGATACGAGATTGAAGACTTCGTCTCGTGTCTGGATGGGACTCTACTTGGCGTGGAAGGCAAGCTAGGCGATACGGATATGCATATCTCCTCCTTTGTAACCGACATTGTGTAACCCTAGCCTCCTTCGGTTTCTATATAAACCGGAGGGTTTTAGTCCGTAGGACAACATACAATCATACCATAGGCTAGCTTCTAGGGTTTAGCCTCTCTGATCTCGTGGTAGATCAACTCTTGTACTACTCATATTATCAAGAATAATCAAGCAGGACGTAGGGTTTTACCTCCATCAAGAGGGCCCGAACCTGGGTAAAACATCGTGTCCCCTGCCTCCTGTTACCATCCACCTTAGACGCATAGTTCGGGACCCCCTACCCGAGATCCGCCGGTTTTGACACCGAGATTGGTGCTTTCATTGAGAGTTCCTCTGTGTTGTCATCATTAGGCTTGATGGCTCCTTCGATCATCGATAGCGATGCAGTCCAGGGTGAGACTTTTCTCCTCGGACAGATCTTTGTATTCGGCGGCTTAGCACTGCGGGCCAACTCGCTTGGCCATCTGGAGCAGATCGAGAGTTACGCCCCTGGCCATCAGGTCAGATCTGGAAATTTGAACTACACAACCGACATCCACGGAGACTTGGTCTTCGACGGATTCGAGCCCTTGCCGAGTGCGCCGCACGGTCACGATGAGCACGATTTAGCTCTACCATTGGACAGTGTTCGGGAGATCGCACTGGCGACCGCTCCGACCCTTAACTCGGAGCCAATTGCGCCATCCAGGGACGGGTGGATAGACCCCGCCACGGAGGCCGCATTCTCATCGGCGATCGAGCCGAGTATCGACCTTACCCTTCACGAGAGCCGTGACGCCAAACTGCCGGATTCTTCCCCGGCCACAAACTCCGAACCGCCTGCGCCCGTGCCTATCGAATCCGATCATGGAGTTCACCTCCACGGATATCTTTCAGCACTCGCCCTTCGGCGACATACTGAACTCATTAAGGTCTCTCTCCCTGTCAGGAGAGTCCTGGCCAAACTATGTCCGGCAGGATTGGGATGCGGATGACGAAGAAATTCGCCGCCCACCCACCACACACTTAGTAGCCACTGTCGACGATTTGACCGACATGCTCGACTTTGACTCCGAAGACATAGATGGTATGGACGAGGATGCAGGAGATGAACAGGAACCACTGCCCATAGGGCATCAGACGCCCACTTCATCATATGATGTATACATGGTGGATGCACCCAAAGAAAACAACGACGAAGAGCAGAAGGACGCATCGAAGGGTTGTTCCCTTGATAAGCAATCAAAGCGGCGGCGTAAGCGCCGCTCCAAATCTCGCCTCGGCAGAAATAGTGATCATATAAACCCAGCGATAGAGCAAGGTGAGCCAGCGGACGACAAACACGGCATTGAACCATCGTCCGACCACGGCAACACGGAGAATCAAACCGAACAACCCGACTCCGTCGAAGATAACAGTCCGGATAACATCACACCGGACAGGCACCCGGAGTAACAGAATACCCATAAAAGGCTTGTTGCCACTGCGAGGAGTCTGAAAAAGCAGAAGCAAAGGCTCAGGGCTGCACAAGACACACTTAGAATCAGATGGAGTGAAGTACTCAACACTGCAGCGAAGTACGGCGGTAATCGCCACACCAAGAGCTACCCGAAGCGAAAGCTGCTACCTGAATTTGATGAGGAGGCCTTAGATCCCCCGCAATCAAAAAACAAAACGGCCATCCGGTCGGATAGACGACCTCGTGGCCAACATAGAGCGGCAAACGACGCCGCACATAAGCCAGTACGCGATCCACATGAGGGCTCGCATCAAAAGGACGGCGCAACCAGATCCATCTACGGGCCACGCAAGCGCGCTTTGGCACGCAATGCAACATAACGAACATCCCAACACCTCGGTACACCCAAATACAGGGGTGCCGCACACCCCCTATGTTTCACCGATGAGGTGCTGGACCATGAATTTCCAGAGGGATTCAAACCCGTAAACATAGAGGCGTACGACGGAATGACAGACCCTGGGGTCTGGATTGAGGACTACATCCTCCATATCCATATGGCTCGAGGAGATGATATCCACGCCATCAAGTACTTACCCCTCAAGCTCAAAGGGCCAGCTCGGCACTGGCTTATAAGCCTCCCCGAAAACTCCATTGGAAGCTGGGAAGAGCTCGAAGATGCTTTTCGGGCAAATTTTCAAGGGACCTATGTCCGACCTCTGGATGCAGACGATTTAAGTCATATAACTCAACAGCCTGGAGAGTCAGCCCGAAAGCTTTGGAACAGGTTTCTCACTAAAAAGAACCAAATAGTCAACTGTCCAGACGCCGAAGCCTTAGCAGCTTTCAAACACAGCGTTCGAGACGAATGGCTTGCCAGACACCTCAGCCAAGAAAAGCCGAGAACAATGGCAGCATTAACGCCTCATGGCCCGCTTTTGCGCGGGCGAGGATAGCTGGTTAGCCCGATGCAGCACCAACGACCCAAGTACATCCGAAGTCAGGGACGAAAACGGGAAACCACGGCGCAGCAAAAACAAAGCGCCGGAATAAAGAAGACAACCCGAAGAGCACGGTAGTAAACGCCGGATTCAGAAGCTCTCGGCCAAGTCAGCAAAAGCTGCCCTCCAAAGGCAACAGAGACAAACTGTCCAGCCTAAACAAGATTCTGGATAAAATATGTCAGATCCACAGCACCCTCGATAAACCTGCAAACCATACCCATAGAGAATGTTGGGCCTTCAAGCAGTCCGGCAAGCTCAACACCGAACACAAGGGGTAGGATACACCAAGCGAAGACGAGGACGAGCCTCGCAAGCAAAGCACTGGGGAACAGAAGAAATTCCCACCAGAAGTCAAAACAGTAAACGTGTTACACGTGACAAAGGGGAGAAACAAAGCGGCACTCCTAGAGACACATGCCCCAGGGCCTATCACCATGGAGTTCTGCCACCGGTCGTCCCAACCGATCACCTTTGACCATCAGGATTACTCGGCAAGTATCCGGTGTGCAGGATGGGCTGCCTTGGTGTTAGACCCGATAATTGACGGATACCATTTCACACGAGTCTTGATGGACGGCGGCAGTAGTTTAAACCTGATATATCAGGACAGAGTCCGCAAAATGGGGATAGACCCAACAAAAATTAGCCATAGCAATACTACCTTTAAAGGAGTAACGCCAGGCCCAGAAGCCCATTGCACGGGCTCCATGCTACTAGAGGTTACATTCAGCTTCCCCGATAACTTCCGCAGCGAAAATTTAACCTTCCACATCGCTCCGTTCCAAAGTGGCTATCAAGCACTACTCAGACGCGAAGCTTTCGCTCGCTTTAACACAATACCGCATTACGCTTCCCTCATGCTTAAGATGCCCGGTCCACGTGGCATCATTACAGTAAATGAAAATATTGAGCGCTCCTTGCGCGTGGAAGACCGTGCGGCTGCCTTGGCAGCCGCACACTAACGGCCTCACCAACTAAAGCATCTGACAGGTCATTAAGACCACGGACACGGTTGGACGAGTCCGGTGCAGCTATATGTAATTGATACAGGTTTGATGGCTATACCCCTATTACAATACAAGGGGCTCAACATGCGCAAACAAGTGGCAATCAAGCTCAACCTTACACATTCTGAACTGTATATTGTTTATTTAGTATAACTTACCTTTTGCACGGCAAATTTTCAATTAAGTTCCTCTCTTTTTCAGATGACCATCGTGCTACACCTGTCCAGAATACGGCACAACGGAGACACAGGCGCAGACGTGCAGCAGGCACCGGTTCCAAGGATTCTTTTTAGATTAAGATCCTGCATAAACCTTTTTTACTGTCTCTTGTTGATACACATCCCTCGGATTCTCAGTACAATTGAGAAGGATGCTGACGTATTGGCATGTGGCCACGTTAGAATATTGCATGTACCTGGACACTAGGGGCTTATTACAAAGGGCACTGTTTAGGCCTGGTTTACATCATAAAGACCGAATACCTTAGGGAGTGTTCGGCATCGCGAGTTTGGCCTTATATGCATCAGCTCCGAATCATGTCTTTGGTCAAATGTTGGGTTTGCCCGGCTCCTGTGTTTTTCTGCCTTACGTTCCGCTCTATCGGCTAAGGCGGCACCAGGAGAACTACTGCGGTTGTGCCCTGGTTCATCCGGACGAGCACCTCAGTAGAGAAAGCCGAAAACTGACTGTCATGATATAGCGTGAGACTGGTCAACCACTCGATGACCTAGCGGAATCTTCGGGATTCCTCTGCCTTAAACGAAGGGCCGTTTCCCGGCTAGGCATGTACGCGCCCCGAATCCGGATGAGCGCGGAGCCACCAGGGGCTATATAGTAGCCCCACTGTCAAACTCCTCTGGCTAAGTGAAAGTGTTAAAGCATTATAGTCCGATTGCCTAGTTCGTTGCGCTATCACCTCCTTAATGGACCAAGACGTTGGATCAAGAGTGAACATGCGTCTTCTGCGAACACCCCCGCATTATATGCGTGGGGGCTGAAGCCGACGACTGCCATCTTTCAGGTTATATACATATATACATAAACGGCCGCACAAGAGGCATCATAGTACTTTTGGGCAAAAGTATAAATACAGCCCTGATAAACTCAATAAAACATTGTTTGTACAATGGGACTACATGTCACTGGAAAATAATATTCTTCGAGCACTGAGCCTCTATCGAATGAGCGCCTTCAGGGACTTCTTCAAAGTAGTGCTCGGCAGCCACTCGGCCTATGGCCGAACCCTGCGCCGCAACAGTGGTGGCCTCCATCTCCACCAAGTATGTTTTGACACGGGCAAGGGCCATCCGCGCACCTTCTATGCATGTTGATCTCTTTACAGCATCAATGTGTGGCACAACACCAAGGAATTGTTGCACTAAGCTAAAGTAGCTATTCGGCCTTGGCCCTCCTGGCCACAAATGATCCACAACGGACCTCATGGCAAGTCCGATAATCTATTGAGCTCGGCCCAACCGGTCAATCGCTCATTCAGCAACAGCGGATGGACTGGAGCGTGAAACTATGACCAGAATAGGTTCTCCACTTCAGGACCTTTCTGATCCTTGAAGTACTCAGCCGCATCGGCAGCACTTGCAGCCAAATCCATGTACTCGTCCGCAGAACTCCATAGCCGGTCTAGAGGAGCATATTTTGGATCTCCGAACTTAGTCCGCAACAAGAAGGGCTTCCCAGAAACGATATCCGCAGCTTGATTCAGCTCCTCGTTTGTTGCTCTAATTTTGGAGCGGGCTTCCTTGGCAGCCACCCGGGCCTTCTCCAGGTCTGTCGCCTTCGCCCGGTTTTCTTCTTCAAGAAGCCGGTAATGGTTAGCAGCATCTTTTAACTCCACGGCCATCTTAGCAATTTTTTCTTTGCTCTCGCAATGTGCGGCCTGTTCGGCCCTTAAATCCTCGGCCGCCTTTAAAGCGGCCGCATTGCTGCTCCTCACGTGCTCCTTGGCTCGGGCAAGCTCCGCCCGAAGTGTCTCCACGGTGGCAGCTCCATCTGCAGTCACAACATATTAAAGATACTGGCATCATGCTGCTCTTATTATGTGATGATCACCAAAAAAACCACTCACCCTGTGCCTCGTTAAGCCGCTTGTTGACAAGCACGATGTCGGCATCTGCCGCATCCAATTGCCACTTTAGTTCGGCAAACCCATCAGTCCGGCTAGCCACCGGAGCTTCAACCACCTGCACATAAAGGCGGTCTGGTTAGTACCTGGGACTATGATCCTCTGTTTGCCGCCGTCCTCGACGACAACCAGAGTCTCAGGGGCTACTATCTACATGGG
Source organism: Triticum urartu (assembly GCF_003073215.2). Lineage (NCBI taxonomy): Eukaryota > Viridiplantae > Streptophyta > Magnoliopsida > Poales > Poaceae > Triticum > Triticum urartu. Next base: position 82,345,170 of record NC_053022.1, on the reverse strand, counting down.
CATACCTAACATATGCAGTACTATTAAAGGCATACATTATTTTACGTACCTCGAAGCCTTTCAGCAGACTCATAAAAGCTTCGTGCAAACCGCTTTCGATGGATGAAATCCTTTCAATTACCGTACCCATTAGCGTACGATGCGCTTCCAAGATGACAGCTTTCCCCAGAAGACCCTTCAGCGCGTCCGACCGCACACAGTACAGACCCTTGCTGTCGCTCTCCTCAGGAGCGGATACTGGGGATGCCGGGTAGCCAAAGGGTTATCCTCTGGCGATATTGGATCCGGAGATACCCTTCACGACGACACTTCAAGGTCGCCCGCTTCTTGAGCTGGGGAGTCCGGAGGAGGCGTTTCGCTCTCCATCATCTCCGGAAGAAGATCCCCCAAAGATGAACTCTGTCGAGAAGGGCTGCGATCCGGACTACAATTTACAAGCATCGATTATTGTCTTCGGAAGTAAGGTAGAATATCTTCACTATTAAGTACTTTTTGATTACTTACAGCTCGGTAGAGGGCTGATCCTCGCGCGGACATTGTGCGGCAAGAATACCCTCCAAGGCAGGACCCTCTGGCAGAGATTTCTTCTCCCGTTTTGAAACCTTAGTTTCCGAATCTTCAGAGGTAGTACTCTTCCTTCCCCGGGGAGAGAGAATGTCAGATTCTTCCCCTTGGTTATCCTCCCTCGCGGAGGCGCTCATTCCCTCGATTGGAATAGGTAGCGATGGAGGCCCACTTTCGCCCTCTTTATTCCCCCCTTCATCTTCCTTGGAGGGCACTAGACAAGGTGCTGGCTCGAGCATCTTTTCCAGCACCGGATTGTCCAAGCCTTCAGGAAGGGGGGCCGAACACCGAATCATCTTCGCCTTTGTTATCCAGTCCTGGTCAAAGAGCGATTCTTCAGAATGATGTCATGATAAATAAAAGGATAGTGTGTTCGGCCATGGGATTGCTTACTTGGCAAGCGGGGCGGTTGCAGCTCAGGCCCACGTCCTCGGTAGTGTCCGGACACTCTATTTGGGGTCCGAAGAACGATTTGTACATCTCCTCATGCGTCATGCCGAGGAAATTCTGAATAGTGTGCGGTCCTTCCGGGTTGAATTCCCACATGCGGAGGGGCCGGCGTTTGCAAGGCTGGACTCAACGAACCAGCATAACTTGCATTACCATAACCAGACTGAAGTCTCCCTCGAAGAGATCTCGGATACAGCTCTGCAGTATTGGCACGTCCTTGGCTGGACCCCAGCTCAGCCCCCTGCTGATCCATGACATCAGTTGTGGTGGAGGGCCCGAGCGAAAGGTGGGGGCAGCTACCCACTTGGCACTTCAGGGAGCTGTGACGTAAAACCACTCTCGTTGCCACAATCCGGACACCTCGGGAAAGGAACCCCTTGGCCATGGAGCGTCAGCAATTTTGCTTATTAGAGCACCTCTACACACTGCGTACTGCCCCTCGACCATCTTCGGCTTCACATCGAAGGTCTTGAGCCACAGGCCGAAGTGAGGGGTAATGTGGAGGAAGGCCTCACAAACGACAATAAATGATGAGATGTGAAGAAGGGAATCCGGGGCCAGATCGTGAAAATCCAGCCCGTAATAGAACATAAGACCCCTAACAAAGGGATCCAGAGCGAGGCCTACTCCTCGGAGGAAGTGGGAGATGAACACAACGCTCTCGTTGGGTTCAGGAGTAGGGATGACCTGCCCTCGGGCGGGCAGCCTATGCAAAATTTCGGCGGTCAGATATCTGGCCTCCCCTCAACTTCTTAATGTCCTCCTCCGTGACGGAGGAAGGCATCCACCGGCCTTGAAGGCTGGATCCAGACATGATTGAAGGTCCGAAGCACCTGACCTAGGCTTTGGGTGTTAGAACTCGGGGTGGGGGAAGGATTCGATTGAGCACGGGAGGGAAAAAAGAAAAAGCCTTGTCCCTTTATAAAGGGGGTGAATATCAGGTGTCCTCCTCGTGGCCGTTCGAGACTTACCTAAGATCTAGGAGTCTTACCAACAGGCACGGTCGGGTTACCCACGTTTGTATTGATGAGAATCCCGTAATAAGGGGAACACGATCTCTGCTTTGACAAGATGTGTCAAGAAACCGCCTCACGTTATGTGCGGGGCTAGTTAAAGAAAAATGGTTCAAATAATTACCGGGCCGTGGCATGATGTCATGCTACCAAAACGTGTTAGCAGATTAGATTTGTGGAAATATTATTCTCTCTACGGTGGTATGTGGAACTTATTTTGCAGGGTCAGACACTATCCTTGTATTCAAACTCTTCCGTGGTGTATTCGGAGGAGGAACCCGCCTTGCAATGCCGAAGACAATACTGCGCGCCAGACTCATCTTCATTGAAGCCTGGTTCAGGGGCTACTGAGGGAGTCCTGGATTAGGGGGTCTCCGGACAGCCGGACTATATCCTTTGGCCGGACTGTTGGACTATGAATATACGAGATTGAAGACTTCGTCCCGTGTCCGGATGGGACTCTACTTGGCGTGGAAGGCAAGCTAGGCGATACGGATATGCATATCTCCTCCTTTGTAACCGACCTTGTGTAACCCTAGCCTCCTCTGGTGTCTATATAAACCGGAGGGTTTTAGTCCGTAGAACAACATACAATCATACCATAGGCTAGCTTCTAGGGTTTAGCCTCTCTGATCTTGTGGTAGATCAACTCTTGTACTACTCATATTATCAAGAATAATCAAGCAGGACGTAGGGTTTTACCTCCATCAAGAGGGCCCGAACCTGGGTAAAACATCGTGTCCCCAGCCTCCTGTTACCATCCGCCTTAGACGCACAGTTCGGGGCCCCCTACCCGAGATTCGCTGGTTTTGACACCGACAACGCTCCAAGCAAAACACATATCATGTGGTGAATAAAAATATAGCCTCAAGTAAAGTTACCGATAGACGAAGACGAAAGAGGGGATGCCTTCTGGGGCATCCCCAAGCTTAGGCTTTTGGTTGTCCTTGAATTTACCTTGGGGTGCCTTGGGCATCCCCAAGCTTAGGCTCTTGCCACTCCTTATTCCAAAATCCATCAAATCTTTACCCAAAAATTGAAAACTTCACAACACAAAACTTAAACAGAAAATCTCATGAGCTCCGTTAGTGTAAGAAAACAAACCACCACTTTAAGGTATTGTAATGAACTCATTCTTTATTTATATTGGTGTTAAACCTACTTTATTCCAACTTCTTTATGGTTCATACCCCCCGATACTACCCACAGATTCATCAAAATAAGCAAACAACACACGAAAAACAGAATCTGTCAAAACAGAAGAGTCTGTAGCAATCTGGAGGTTTCGTATACTTCTGTAACTCCAAAAATTCTGAAAAATTAGGACGGCCAAAATAATTTGTATATTGATCTACTGAAGTTGGAATTGGTATTTTATCGCTCTCTGGTAAAATATGAAAATTATTTTCGTGAGCGCATACTTTCTGTTTTTTTCAGCAAGATCAAACAACAATCACCCAAGAAGATCCTAAAGGCTTTACTTGGCACAAACACTAACTAAAACACATAAAAATGCAATCATAACAGAGGATAGATGAATTATTTATTACTAAACAGGAACAAAAATTAAGTTGGGTTGCCTCCCAACAAGCGCTATCGTTTAATGCCCCTAGCTAGGCATTGATAATTTCAATGATATCATATGAAAGACAAGAATTGAAGCACAAAGAGAGCATCATGAAACACGTGACAAACACACCTGAGTCTAACATACTTCCTATGCATAGGAATCTTATAGGCAAACAAATTATCATAGCAAGAAAAAACTAGCATATGCAAGGAAGCGGAAAGAAACAATAGCAATCTCAACATAACGAGAGGTAATTTAGTAACATGAAAATTTCTACAATCATATTTTCCTCTCTCATAATAATTACATGTGAGATCATAAGCAAATTCAACAAAATAGCTATCACATAAAATATTTTCAACACGATCCACATGCATGCAAAGTTGACACTCTTCCAAAATAGTGGGATTAACATTAACTAAAGGCATGGCCTCTCCAAACCGACTTTTATCGAAAATTGCATAAGATTGAACATTCTCCAAATACGTGGGATCAAAAGTTGACACTCTTCCAAACCCACTTTAAATATTATTGCAAACATTATTATCAATATCATGTTCATCATGGGGATTATATAAATTTTCAAGATCATAAGAAGCACTATCACCCCAATCATGATCATTGCAACAAGTAGAGGACATAGCAAAACTAGCATCCCCAAGATTAGGGTTTTGCATATTATTAGCACAATTTACATCAATAGAATTTATAATAAAATCATTGCAATCATGCTTTTTATTCAAAGATCTATCGTGAATCACTTTATAAAGCACTTCATCACAATTTTCAGATTCACGGATTTCAAGCAAAACTCCATAAAGATAATCTAGTGCACTCAACTCACTAGCAATTGGTTCATCATAATTGGATCTTTTAAAAAGATTAGCAAGAGGATGAGGATCCATAACAATAGATATTTAGCAAGCCAAGATGCAAGCTAATAGAAGGTACATGGTAACACGAGCAAACAGAAGGACGAACAGACGAGGGCGAATAAAATGGCAAAGGTGAAGTGGGGGAGAGGAAAACGAGAGGCGAATGGAAAATAATGTAATGCGAGGGAGAAGAGTTTGTGATGGGTGCTTGGTATGTCTTGACTTGAGCGTAGATCTCCCCGACAACGGCGCCACTAATCCTTCTTGCTATGTATTGAGCATGCGTTGGTTTTCCCTTGAAGAGGAAAAGGTGATGCATCAAAGTAGCGTAAGTATTTCCCTCAGTTTTTGAGAACCAAGGTATCAATCCAGTAGGAGACTACACACAAATCGCCTAGTACCTACACAAACAATCAAGAACCTTGCAACCAACACGATAAAGGGGTTGTGAATCCCTTCACGGCCACTTGCAAAAGTGAGATCTGATAAAGATAATAAGATAAAAAATTTTGGTATTTTTGTTGTATAGATTGCAAAATAAATAGTAAACTAGAATTATAGATCGGAAACTTATATGATGTAAAGTAGACCCGGGGGCCATAGGTTTCACTAGTGGCGTCTCTCATGATAGCATATATTACGGTGGGTGAACAAATTACTGCCAAGCAATTGATAGAATAGCGCATAGTTATGAGAACATCTAGGCATGATCATGAACATAGGCATCACGTCTGTGTCAAGTAGACCGAAACGATGCTGCATCTACTACTATTACTCCACACATCGACCGCTATCCAGCATGCATCTAGAGTATTAAGTTCATAAGAACAGAGTAACGCATTAAGTAAGATGACATGATGTAGAGGGATAAACTCAAGCAATATGATATAAACCCCATCTTTTTATCCTCGATGGCAACAATACAATACAATACAATACAATACAATACGTGTCGGTTCCCTTTCTTTCACTGGGATCGAGCACCGCAAGATTGAACCCAAAGCTAAGCACTTCTCCCATTGCAAGAAAGATCAATCTAGTAGGCCAAACCAAACTGATAATTTGAAGAGAATTGCAAAGATATCAAATCATGCATATAAGAATTCAGAGAATAATCAAATATTGTTCATAGATAATCTTGATCATAAACCCACAATTCATCGGATCTTAGCAAACACACCGCAAAAAGTATTACATCGAATAGATCTCCAAGAACATCAATGGGAACTTTGTATTGAGAACCAGAGAGAGAAGAAGCCATCTAGCTAATAACTATGGACCCGAAGGTCTGTGGTAAACTACTCACGCTTCATCGGAGAGGCTATGGTGTTGATGTAGAATCCCTCCGTGATCAAATTCCCCTCTGGCAGATCGCCGGAAAAGGCCCCAAGATGGGATCTCATGGGTACAGAAGGTTGCGGCGGTGGAAAAGTGGTTTCGTGGCTCCCCTGGCTGTTTTCAGGGTATAAGAGTATATATAGGCGAAAGAAGTAGGTCCGTGGAGCTACGAGGGGTCCACGAGGGTGGGGGCACACCTACCCCCTGGGCGCGCCCTCCTGCCTCATGGCCGCCTCATTGCATCTCTGACTTCCACTCCAAGTCTCCTGGATTGCATTCATTCCAGAAAGATCATCGCGAAGGTTTCGTTCCGTTTGGATTCCGTTTGATATTCCTTTTCTGCGAAACACTGAAATAGGCAAAAAAACAGCAACTGGCACTGGGCCTCCGGTTAATAGGTTAGTCCCAAAATAATATAAAAGAGCATATTAAAGCCCATTAAACATCCAAAACACATAATATAATAGCATGGAATGATCAAAAATTATAGATACGTTGGAGACATATCACTCCATGATCGAATCCCCCTCCGACAGAGTGCCAAAAAAGGCCCCAAGATGGGATCTCATGAGAACAGAAGCTTACGGCGACAGAAAATTATTTGTGGTATATATCTGGTGTAGGGGGAATATTATATTTGTGGAGCAAGAATTAGGTTTAGGAGATCTAAGAGGGGCCGACAAGCCTGGGGGCGCGCCCCTAGGGCTTGTGGCCACCTCGTAGGTCTTCTATACTTCTCCTGTAGCTTCCTAGGTTTCTTCCGGTCCAAGAAAAATCACCGTAAAGTTTTATTCCATTTGGACTCCGTTTGATATTGATTTTTGTACAAGACAAAAACAAGTAAAAAACATCAACTGACACTAGGCACTAGGTTAATAGGTTAGTCCCAAAAATGATATAAAATATCATATTAATGCATATAAAACATCCAAAATGGATAATATAATATCATGGAACAATCAAAAATTATAGATACGTTGGAGATGTATCAACAACCTCGTGATAAAGAATTGCCTAGTAAGGATGAAATTATTGGTCTCGCTTCTATTGTTGTGCCTCCTACTGATCCTTTAGAACAATATTTGCTAGACCATGAAAACGATATGCATATGAATGAAAGAAATGAAATAGATGGGATGTTCTTTAAACAAATGCTAGTTTTGAAACACAATTTACCTGTTGAGACCCTTGGAGATCCTCTTCCACCCAAGAGTGATCCTATGTTTGAGCTTAAACAATTACCTGATACTTTGAAATATGCTTATCTTGATGAAAAGAAGATATATCATGTTATTATTAGTGCTAACCCTTCGGAGCATGAAGAAAAGAGATTATTGAAAACTCCGAGGAAGCACCCTGCCCCTATTGGATATACTCTTGATGACCTTAAGGGAATTAGTCCCACTCTATGTCAGCATAAAATTAATATGGAACCTGATGCTAAGTTGTTGATCACCAGCAATGGTTAAATCCTAAGATGAAAGAAGTGGTAAGAAATGAAATATTAAAGCTTCTGGAAGCAGGTATAATCTATCCTATAGCTGATAGTAGATGGGCCAGTCATGTTCATTGTGTCCCTAAGAAGGGAGGTATTACTATTGTTCCTAATGATAACAATGAACTTATTCCACGAAGAATTATTACGGGTTATAGAATGGTAATTGATTTTAGGAAATTAAACAAAGCTACTAGGAAGGATCATTATCCTCTACCTTTCATTGATCAAATGCTAGAAAGATTATCAAAACATACACATTTTTGCTTTCTAGATGGATACTCTAGTTTTTCCCAAATACCTGTGTCACAAGGGGATCAGGAAAAAATTACTTTTACATGCCCTTTCGGTAATTTTGCTTATAGACGTATGCCTTTTGTTTTATGCAATGCACCTGCTACCTTTCAAATATGTATAACTGCTATATTCTCTGACTTTTTTGAAAAGATTGTTGAGGTTTTCATGGATGATTTTTTTGTTTACGTAACTTTTTTTGATGATTACTTAAGAAACCTTGATTGAGTTTTGTAGAGATGTGAAGAAACTAATCTTGTCTTGTTATTAAGATTGGGAGAAGTGCCACTTTATGGTTAATGAAGGTATTTTCTTGGGGCATAAAATCTCCAAACGAGGTATTGAAGTTGATAAAGCTAATGTTGATGCAATTGAAACAATGACGTGTCCTAAAGATATCAAAGGTATAAGAAGTTTCCTTGGTCATGTTGGTTTCTATAGAAGATTTATTAAAGATATCTCTAAAATTTCTATGCCTCTTACTAATCTTTTGAAAAAATATGTTCCATTCATTTTTTATTATGATTATTTAGAAGCCTTTGAAATATTTAAGAAAGCCTTAATCTCTGCAACTATTGTTCAACCACCTGATTGGAACCTACCCTTTGAAATTATGTGTGATGCTAGCGATAATGTTGTTGGTGTTGTTCTAGGACAAAGAGTTGATAACAAATTAAATGTTACCCATTATGCTAGTAAAACTCTAGACAATGCCCAAAAAAATTATGTTACCACTGAAAAAGAATTCTTAGCATTTGTGTTTACTTGTGATAAATTCAGATCTTACATTGTTGATTCAAAAGTAATTCTTCACACTGATCACGCTGCTATTAAGTACCTTATGGAAAAGAAGGATGCTAAACCTAGACTCATTAGGTGGGTTAACTTGCTACAAGAATTTGATTTACATATTACTGATAGGAAATGAGCTGAGAACACCGTAGCAGACAACTTGTCTAGGTTAGAAAATATTCTTGATGACCCACTACCTATTGATGATAGTTTTCCTGATGAACAACTAGTTGTCATAAATGCTTCTCGTAGCACCTCATGGTATGTAGACTATGGTAATTATATAGTTGCTAAATTTATACCACCTAACTTCACATACCAACAAAAGAAAAAATTCTATGTTTTAAGACATTACTTATGGGATGACCCACATCTTTATAAAGAAGGAGTAGATTGTGCTATTAGATGTTGTGTACCTGAGCATGAACATGAACAAATCCTACGTAATTGTCACTCTAAGGCTTATGGAGGACACCATGCTGCAGATAGAACTGCACACAAGGTATTACAATCTGGTTTTTATTGTCCTACTTTTTTCAAAGATGCTCATAAATTCGTCTTGTCTTATGATGAATGTCAAAGAATTGATAACATTAGTAGATGTAAGGAAATTCCTATGAATTACTCACTTGTTATTGAACCATTTGATGTTTGGAGATTTGACTATATGGGACCTTTTCCTTCCTCTAATGGGTATACTCATATTTTGGTTGTTGTTGATTGTGTTACTAAGTGGGTAGAAGTTATTCCAGCTAGTAGTGTTGATCACAACACTTCTATTAAAATGCTTAAAGAAGTTATTTACCTGAGGTTTGGAGTCCCTAGATATTTAATGACCGTAAATTGCTTTCTGTAAATTGCTTGCTAAGTAACCATAGAATTGCATCTCCATATCACCCTCAGTCTAGTGGTCAATTAGAATTAAGTAATAGAGAAATAAAATTAATCTTGCAAAAGACTATTAATAGATCTAGGAAGAATTGGTCTAAGAAACTCGATTATGCATTATGGGCTTATAGAACTGCTTATAAAAATCCTATGGGTATGTATCCATATAAAATGGTTTATGGAAAAGCATGTCACATACCTCTTGAATTAGAACATAAAGCTTATTGTGAAATTAAAGAGCTCAACTATGATTTCAAACTTGCCGGTGAAAAGAGGTCATTTGACATTAGCTCACTTGATGAATGCCACGCCCCTCCACCTATATATGGAGGGGAAGGACGCCCCCAAGAGGACACACAAGCCCTTGGCCCTCCTCTCTCTCTCTCTCTCTCGTTACTTCGTAACTCCTCCGTCTTTGTTGTTTCGGTAGCTCTTGGCGTAGCCTTGTCGAAATCACTCCACCACCATCACCGTAACGTTGTCATGCTGCCGGCGATCCCATCTACTTCTCCTCCCTCACTTGCTGGATTAAGGAGGAGGAGACATCATCGAGCCGTATGTGTGCTGAACGTGGAGGTGCTGTCCATTCGGTACTTCATGGGTTTGGATCACGATTGGATCGTGACGAGTACGACTACATCAATTGCGTGATATATGCTTCTGCTTAATGGTCTACGAGGGTACGTATACACACTCTTCCCTCCCGTTGCTATGCTTCTCCTAGATAGATCTTGGGTGTTTGTAGGATTTTTATTTTATTTTCATGCTATGTTCCCCAATAGTCAACCCATTCAATCCAATCCAAGACAAACCAATCGAAAAAACAAACTGAAACTAAAGTTTCAGTCCAAACTATTCCCAGGGTTAAATACAAGTATGTGTGTAGAGGGGTCCTCACTAATGAGGAAGACCGACGACGCGGGTGGGTCTTGGACTAGGATGCATAAGTGTGGGTACGATGCATACATCAAGTGAAGATGAGAACGGGTGAAGTCCACCGACATTACAAAGTCGGTGCAGAGGGGCTCATGAATGTAGCATGCTAGAGTGTGATGACAAAGCTCATCATCTTAGGATTGATCATATTCGAAGTGAGTAGGTGGACAACATGACCACCATCAATGATGGTGGCGAATAGGGAAAGTGGTGACATAGATGTGTATTAGGGGCATGCAAAAATGTGTTTGTCACATCGCAACGCACATGCACATTTGCTCATATTTGCCCCACGTCTACAACCGAACGCTCCATATCCACGCCTAACGCACGGGAGGCATGTCTGGTCACCCCCCGAACACAAAAATTGCCACCCAACTGGCCACCCCAAAAGCAGCTCAAACTCCCGGGCTGACTGGCAATCACCATACCCAGCCCATATGTGCGAGGATATGGGACGCAGACGCGCTCGGGTGCATCTGCCATGTCGGATCCGGCCCACTATGGCTCGTCCAACCCCACATAAATTCACCCCTATCCGCACTTTGGACCAAATCCTAGCCAATCAACTCCCTTCCACCCCTAGCTCCTCTCCGGCAATCTCCGGCCTACTCCAGCATGGCGGGCAATGGACTTGACTCTGAGAAGACTGGATCCATCGACTCGGACCTCGTCCCTTGCGATCTTGAAGAGTAGATGGCTGCTCGCATGGCTCACTAACACTCCAGAGAGGAGTGCGCCTGCATGCGGTTGCTCAAATGGCGCTAGGATCCGCCGAGGCCGATGGTTCAAGGCGCGTGACCACAGCCTAGCCAGAAGTGGTGTCCACCGTATGGCGGTGCAACCCCACTCCGACGACGCAACCGTTTAGGTCGCTCCTCGTTCTCGCGGCACCAGGCGCCGAAACGGAGGCCAACACCGCCATGGTTTATGGACAAACGGCCAGGAGGCGCGGCATGCCCGCCACGCGAGGCAGAGGGCATGGGATGCCACAATGGCCTTGATGTGGAGGCGGAGCCATCGGAATCGCACGCCTATTTGGATAGGGGCGAAGAAGCCCTCAGTGCCTGCATCGCGAGAAGCAGCAAAGGAGAGGGTCCGTGCCATGGCAAGAGAGCAAAGCAGGACGGTCTGTGCCATGGCCGGACTCCCCCTCCCTCCCAAGAGGAGAGGCAGGAGGACAACAATGGATCAGATTCGCCTCGACCCGTTTAGTGTCTTCGACCAGTACTACCGCACGAAAGACGACAATGGCAAAAGCGGTCGTGGATGGACTTCTTCCATTGTCCTAGTCAGTAGTACATGTCAATTTTAGATAGTCTGATGACATATTTTCAGCTAGGCATGTACGTTGCGTGAGACTAATATGTATTTGAGGATTTTGTTTGAAGGATCGGTTGTGGAAACGGACTTTTGATGTGTGCCCGGCCACATTTCATGACACGTCCACGGACGTACTCTGGTTGCAGAAGCTCTTAGAGCATCTACAAAATGGGTATCCCAAACTTGTCTCAAATACTTGAGTGGATTGCCCGATCATTAACCGGTCACAAAAATTCGATCTCGACGGGCATCTCAAACGGGCTTTAAACGCCCGGGCTGACCGGCACTCATTATATTTAGCCCAAATATGAAACGGATATGATGGCGCCCAGGCGCATCCGCCACGTCAGACCCGGCCCATAATGACCCACCCGGCCCCGCATATATTCCTCACCATCCGTTTGTCGGACTAAATCCTAGCCACTTCATTTCACTCCCCTCTGCCACCCAAACTCCCGTATGGCGATCTCCAGCCTTCTCCGACATGGCGGGAAACAGATTCGAGTTCTTCACCTTCAGATATGTCTACCCCGAGCTCATCCCACGCAGCCTCAAGGAGGAGATGGCCGTTCGGCTTGTGCTCCGCCTCTCCCGGGACGAGGCCCGTGCAAGGCAGCGTGCAAACTCCTTCCGTCGGGAATCAATTGTGTGTGCCCAAATGGCACATGGATCCGACGCTAGGTGTGTCGTTGTTGCCTCACCAGAGGCGGTGGGGTCTGTTTGGCTTCTGAACACGGTGGCGGACGCGCAACCCGTCCGTTGGCGTGCGGAGCAGTAGGACACACCATGGGCGTCATCCAACGCAAACATGATGCGGCGTGGCCACTGTGCAAGGCAGCGGGCGCGGGAGGCAGCGGCAGCCCTCTAGGCGATGGACGTCGGCGAGGCGGAGTCGCATTCTCCGGCGCCCTGTATGCACCAGTGCGGGCGCCATAACCGCGTCGTCGTGGATGTCGCCGGCTCGTCCCAGGACAGATCACGATATCCATCACCGATCTAGTGTCCACCGGCATCGTTAGGGTTCCGGGCTCCGATGAAAAAGAGTAGGACATGAAAGATGACGGTGCCTTGAGTCTTGTGAGCTGGCTCGTGTCTCATGCCCTACTCTACCTTGTCGGTGACCAGACCAACACTCTGGGGAGCACAGTCGGCCGCCGGACATAGGCACGGCGGAGCCGAACGAGCTTCGCTTAGATTAGGTTTCACGTTGTATCTAATAATATGAATTTGAGGTATCCGACTGTGGTATTATTTAAGGCGTGATTGGTTTTGAGGGGTCGGATTTGTCAATTCCGGTTGTATCTGTTGGATAAGTGAGCAACTGACTTCACTGGAGGGCCAAAGGCCAGTACATATACATGTGTATGGTAAAGTGCAAGAGACCCCTTATACAATGGGGATGAACCAAAAAGGGCTATACACATCTAACACCCCCCCTCAAACTCAGGGTGGATTGACAACACTGAGTTTGGAGAGAAGAAAACGGTGTTGCGCTCGAGTCTGTGCCTTCATGAAGAAGTCCGCCAACTGGAGCTCAGAGGGCACATAGTGAAGAGCGAGAGTCTGATACTGCACAGCAACACGCACAAAGTGGGCATCCACACCGATGTGCTTGGTGAGCTCATGCTTCACCGGGTCACGCACAATACTGATAGCACTAGTACTATCTGACAATAAGGGAGTCGAGGTAGTAGTAGACACACCAAAATCCTCAAGCAGCCACCGTAACCAGATCACCTCAGCCGTCAGCATGGCCATGGCTCGCAACTCAGCCTCTGTACTCGAGCGAGAAACCGCAGTCTGTTTCTTTGTCTTATAGGCAATAAGAGAGCCACCAAGAAAGACACAATAAGCAGACAGCGACCGTCGATCAGAGGGATCACTAGCCCAGGTAGCATCAAAGTAGGCCTGGAGCTCAAGAGAGCTGGAGCGGGGAAAGAAAAGGCACTGAGAGATCGTGCCACGAAGATATCGTAGGACACGGAGGAGATGACTATAGTGAACAGAGGTGGGGGCTGAAACGAACTGACTCAAAATGTGGACAGGATAGGAGATGTCAGGACGTGTAACAGCAAGGTAGACAAGACTGCCGACAAGGTGACGATAGCGAGTGGGATTAGGAAGAGGGTCACCATCAGATGCACGAAGCTGAACGTTGAGCTCCATGGGAGTCACAACAGTGCGCTCATCACCGAGAGCAGCGCGAGCAAGAAGATCCTGAATATATTTTTCTTGGGAGATGTAGAAGCCATCAGAGGTGGAGGGTATCTCAATCCCAAGAAAATAGCAAAGTGGACCAAGATCAGTCATGAGAAACTGGTCGCGAAGGCGAGCCTTAACAAAGGCAATGTAATCAGAGTCATCGCCAGTGATGATCATGTCATCAAAATAGAGAAGGAGAAGAGTCTGACCACGAGGAGACGTGTGAACAAACAACGCGGGATCATGATCACTGGGCAAGAAACCAGCGGCAGTCACCACAAAGGCGAAGTGCTCAAACCAGGCGCGAGGGGCCTATTTGAGACCATAGAGGGAGCGGCGAAGCCTACAGACCATATTATCAGGAGCATAGTACCCCGGTGGTGGCTGCATATAAACCTCCTCACGCAACTCACCATTGAGAAAAGCGTTCTGAACATCAAGTTGAGAGATAGACCACTGACGAACAAAGGACACAGCAAGAAGAGTGCGGACCGTGGTCATGTGGGCCACAGGGGAGAATGTCTCATCATAATCGCGCCCTTGCTCCTGCTGAAAACCACGGGCCACAAGACGAGCTTTGTAGCACTCAAGAGAACCATCGGAGCGAGTCTTAATCTTGTAAACCCACTTGCAGGTGATGGGACGAACACCAGAAGGAAGGGGAACCAGATCCCATGTGCCAGAGCACTCAAGAGCAACAAGCTCTTCGGCCATCGTAAGCTGCCATTCAGGCTGAGTCATGGCAGTTCGGTAGGAAGTGGGCTCAGCAATAACAGAGAGACTGTACCGATCAGGGGAGTAGCGATCAGGCGGGGGGCGAGGCCGAGCACGGAGGTTGTGAACCGGGGGAGGTGTGAGAGGAGGCGCACTAGAGGTGGAAGGCTCGTCAGAGGAGACATCCACAGGACGAGAGCGGCGAGTATAGTGGAGAGGAAACGGAGAGAGAGGGTGACGGACTAGAGATGATGGAGGATAGGTGGAGGAGGAGGATGGAGAAAACGGGATCGGTGGTGAAGGAGAAAGAATGGGAGGTGCTAGAGAAAGAGGTGACACATGAGGCACATAGCAGGGTGTATCGGGAAGGAGAAGGAAAGAGAGGTCGGCCACCGAGAAAATCGAGGAACAAGAACGTGGGTAGTAAGAACGAGACTCGTCAAAAGTCACATCACGCGAGATGCGCAAGCGACGACCCACATGATCCCAACATCGATATCCCTTGTGCTCATCACTATAGCCAAGGAAAACACACTCAACCGACTGAGCAGTAAGTCTGGTGCGTTCTCGGGGGGCAAGAAGAACATAGCACACGCAGCCAAACATACGAAGAGCAAAATAGTCAGGAGAGCGACCAGTGAGACACTCCATAGCAATACCACCCTGCAGAGCAGACGAGGGCTGAATGTTGATGAGATAGGTGGATGCGGAAACAGCCTCAGCCCAAAAATGGGGTGGAAGGGGAGCAGCAATCATTAGCGCACGAGCCGTCTCAAGCAAATGACGATGCTTTCGTTCGGCAACGCCATTCTGAGTATGAGCACCAAGACACGAGAACTGGGCAAGAGTACCCTGTTCCGCGAGAAAACCGCGCAATAGTTGAGAGATATACTCTCCAGCGGAGTTAGCACGAAAAGTGCGAATGGGTGTGGCAAACTGGGTGTGAACCATTGCAGCAAAACGTTTGTATATAGGGAGAACCTCGCTACGAGATTTTATGAAGTAGAGCCAAGTGTAGCGAGAGAAATCATCAATAAACAAAACATAATAGCGATGACCACCTTTTGGATCAAAGGGAGCAGGACCCCAGACATCAGAATGAACTAAGTCAAAAGGATGATGAAATATGCCCTAGAGGCAATAATAAATTGATTATTATTATATTTACTTGTTCATGATAATCGTTTATTATCCATGCTAGAATTGTGATGGGAAACTCAGATACATGTGTGGATACATAGACAACACCATGTCCCTAGTAAGCCTCTAGTTGACTAGCTCGTTGATCAATAGATGGTTATGGTTTCCTGACCATGGACATTGGATGTCATTGATAACGGGATCACATCATTAGGAGAATGATGTGATGGACAAGACCCAATCCTAAGCCTAGCACAAGATCATGTAGTTCGTATGCTAAAGCTTTTCTAATGTCAAGTATCATTTCCTTAGACCATGAGATTGTGCAACTCCCAGATACCGTAGGAGTGCTTTGGGTGTGCCAAACGTCACAACGTAACTGGGTGGCTATAAAGGTACACTACAGGTATCTCCGAAAGTGTCTGTTGGGTTGGCACGAATCGAGACTGAGATTTGTCACTCCGTGTAAACGGAGAGGTATCTCTGGGCCCACTCGGTAGGACATCATCATAATGTGCACAATGTGATCAAGGAGTTGATCACGGGATGATGTGTTACGGAACGAGTAAAGAGACTTGCCGGTAACGAGATTAAACAAGGTATCGGGATACCGACGATCGAATCTCGGGCAAGTATCATACCGCTAGACAAAGGGAATTGTATACGGGATTGATTAAGTCCATGACATCATGGTTCATCCGATGAGATCATCGTGGAGCATGTGGGAGCCAACATGGGTATCCAGATCCCGTTGTTGGTTATTAACCAGAGAGTTATCTCGGTCATGTCTGCATGTTTCCCGAACCCGTAGGGTCTACACACTTAAGGTTCGATGACGCTAGGGTTATAGGGAATAGATATACGTGGTTACCGAATATTGTTCGGAGTCCCGCATGAGATCCCGGACGTCACGAGGAGTTCCGGAATGGTCCAGAGGTAAAGATTTATATATGGGAAGTCCTGTTTTGGTCGCCGAAAAAGTTTCGGGGTTTATCGGTAACGTACCGGGACCACCGGGAGGGTCCCGGGGGTCCACCAAGTGGGGCCACAAGCCCCGGAGGGCTACATGGGCCAAGTGTGGGAGGGGACCAGCCCCAGGTGGGCTGGTGTGCCCCCCCACAAGGGCCCAAGGCGCCTCCAAGAGGGAAGGGGGGCAAACCCTAGGGCAGATGGGCCCTAAGGCCCACCCCAGGTGCGCCTCCCCCTCTCCCCCTTGTGGCCGCCACCCAGATGGGATCTGGGGGCTGCCTCCACCCCTAGGGAGGGAACCCTAGGTGGGGGCGCAGGCCCTCCCCTCCCCCTATATATACTTGAGGTTTGGGCTGCCCAACACACATGAGTTCTTGACCTCTCCCTGGCGCAGCCCTACCTCTCTTTCTCCTCATATCTCGCGGTGCTTGGCGAAGCCCTGCTGGAGTACCACGCTCCTCCACCACCACCACGCCATCATGTTGCTGCTGGATGGAGTCTTCCCCAACCTCTCCTTCTCCCCTTGCTAGATCAAGGCGTAGGAGACGTCACCGGGCTGTACGTGTGTTGAACACGGAGGTGCCGTCCGTTCGGCACTAGGATCATCGGTGATTTGAATCACGATGAGTACGACTCCATCAACCCTGTTCACTTGAACGCTTCCGCGTAGCAATCTACAAGGGTATGTAGATGCACTCTCCTTCCCCTCGTTGCTGGTTTCTCCATAGATAGATCTTGGTGACACGTAGGAAAATTTTGAATTTCTGCTACGTTCCCCAACAGTGGCATCATGAGCTAGGTCTATGCGTAGTTTCTATGCACGAGTAGAACACAAAGTAGTTGTGGGCGTTGATTTTGTTCAATATGCTTACCGTTACTAGTCCTATCTTGATTCGGCGGCATTGTGGGATGAAGCGGCCCGGACCGACCTTACACGTACTCTTACGTGAGACTGGTTCCACCGACTGACATGCACTAGTTGCATAAGGTGGCTAGCGGGTGTCTGTCTCTCCCACTTCAGTCGGATCGGATTCAATGAAAAGGATCCTTATGAAGGGTAAATAGCAATTGGCATATCACGTTGTGGTTTTTGCGTAGGTAAGAAATGTTCTTGCTAGAAACCCATAGCAGCCACGTAAAACATGCAAACAACAATTAGAGGACGTCTAACTTGTTTTTGCAGGGTATGCTATGTGATGTGATATGGCCAAAGGATGTGATGAATGATATATGTGATGTATGAGATGATCATGTTCTTGTAATAGGAATCACGACTTGCATGTCGATGAGTATGACAACCGGAAGGAGCCATAGGAGTTGTCTTAATTTATTTATGACCTGCGTGTCAACATAAACGTCATGTAATTACTTTACTTTATTGCTAACCGTTAGCTGTAGTAGTAGAAGTAATAAGTTGGCGAGACAACTTCATGGAGACACAATGATGGAGATCATGGTGTCATGCCGGTGATGATGATGATCATGGAGCCCCGAAGATGGAGATCAAAAGGAGCAATACGATATTGGCCATATCATGTCACTATTTGATTGCATGTGATGTTTATCATGTTTTTGCATCTTATTTGCTTAGAACGACGGTAGTAAATAAGATGATCCCTCATTAAAATTTCAAGAAAGTGTTCTCCCTAACTGTGCACCATTGCGAAAGTTCGTCGTTTCGAAGCACCACGTGATGATCGGGTGTGATAGATTCTTACGTTCGAATACAACGGGTGTTGACGAGCCTAGCATGTACAGACATGGCCTCGGAACACATGCGAAACACTTAGGTTAACTTAACGAGCCTAGCATGTACAGACATGGCCTCGGAACACAAGAGACCGAAAGGTCGAGCATGAGTCGTATGGTAGATACGATCAACATGAAGATGTTCACCGATGTTGACTAATCCGTCTCACGTGATGATCGGACACGGCCTAGTTGACTAGGATCATGTAATCACTTAGATGACTAGAGGGATGTCTATCTGAGTGGGAGTTCATAAGATGAACTTAATTATCCTGAACATAGTCAAAAGGTCTTCGCAAATTATGTCGTGGCTCGCGCTTCAGTTCTACTATTTAGATATGTTCCTAGAGAAAATTTAGTTGAAAGTTGATAGTAGCAATTATGCGGACTAGGTCCGTAAACTGAGGATTGTCCTCATTGCTTCATAGAAGGCTTATGTCCTTAATGCACCGCTCAGTGTGCTGAACCTCGAACGTCGTCTGTGGATGTTGCGAACATCTGACATACACATTTTGATAACTACGTGATAGTTCAGTTAAATGGTTTAGAATTGAGGCACCAAAGATGTAGGATC
Source organism: Triticum urartu (assembly GCF_003073215.2). Lineage (NCBI taxonomy): Eukaryota > Viridiplantae > Streptophyta > Magnoliopsida > Poales > Poaceae > Triticum > Triticum urartu. The sequence goes on along the minus strand of NC_053022.1, from coordinate 82,326,284 downwards.
TAGAAGTAGATGTGTCTAGAGGGGGGTGATTAGACACATAATGCTCAAGTTGCAATTTTTAAGCTTTTTCGATTTAAGTGGAGTTTAGGCACAATTTCAACACACATAATACATATCAAGCAAGCATGCAAAGAGTATATGAGCAGCGGAATGTAAAGCATGCAACTTGCAAGAATGTAAAGGGAAGGGTTTGGAGAGATAAAACGCAATTGGAGACACGGATGTTTTTCCCGTGGTTCGGATAGGTGGTGCTATCCTACATCCACGTTGATGGAGACTTCAACCCATGAAGGGTAACGGTTGTGCGAGTCCACACAGGGCTCCACCCAAGGGTAACGGTTGCGCGAGTCCACACAGGGCTCCACCCACGAAGGGTCCACGAAGAAGCAACCACCCACAAAGGGTCCACGAAGAAGCAACCTTGTCTATCCCACCATGGCCATCGCCCACAAAGGACTTGCCTCACTAGCGGTAGATCTTCACGAAGTAGGCGATCTCCTTGCCCTTACAAACTCCTTGGTTCAACTCCACAATCTTGTCGGAGGCTCCCAAGTGACACCTAGCCAATCTAGGAGACACCACTCTCCAAGAAGTAACAAATGGTGTGTAGGTAATGAACTCCTTGCTCTTGTGCTTCAAATGATAGTCTCCCCAACACTCAACTCTCTCTCATAGGATTTGGATTTGGTGGAAATAAGATTTGAGTGGAAAGCAACTTGGGAAGGCTAGAGATCAAGATTCATATGGTAGGAATGGAATGTCTTGGTCTCAACACATGAGTAGGTGGTTCTCTCTCAGAACATATGAGTTGGAATGATATGTGTGTTCTGATGGCTCTCTCATTAAATGAGAAGGAGGTGGAGGGGTATATATAGCCTCCACACAAAATCCAACCGTTACACAGTTTTCCAATCTCGGTGGGACCAAATCAATAAACTCGGTCGGACCGAAAATGTAAACCTAGTGAGCGTTAGTGATTTTCGGTGGGACTGACATGCAACTCGGTAGGACCGATATGGTTAGGGTTTGGGCATAACGTAATCTCGGTGAGACCGATTACACAAACTCGGTGAGACCGAATTTGGTAATTAGCTAACCAGAGAGTTGGTCAGGCAAACTCGGTGGGACCAATTTGCTCTTTCGGTGAGACCGAGTGGAACTCGGTGAGACCGAAAAGTTACAAAGGGGAAACACTGAGTTTACATTGCAATCTCGGTGGGACCGATTCGCTCTTTCGGTGGGACCGAAAAGTTACGAAAGGGAAACAGAGAGTTTGCAACCCCATCTCGGTGAGACCGAGATCCCTATCGGTAGGACCGAATTGCTAGGGTTTGGCAGTGGCTAATGACAAGTGAAACTCGGTGGCGCCGGATAGGAAGAATCGGTAGGACCGAGTTTGGCTTAGGGTTTAGGTCATATGTGGATATGGGAAAGTAGTTGAGGGTTTTGGAGCATATCATTAAGCACATGAAGCAAGAGGCTCATTAAGCAACACCTCATCCCTCCTTGATAGTATTGGCTTTTCCTAAAGACTCAATGTGATCTTGGATCACTAAAATATAAAATGAAGAGTCTTGAGCTTGAAGCTTTAGCCAATCCCTTGTCCTTAGCATCTTGAAGGAGTTCCCACAACCTTTAGTTCATGCCACTCCATTGTTGAACTTATCTGAAACATGCTAGATCGAAATGTTAGTCCAACAAGAGATATGTTGTCATCAATTATCAAAACCACCTAGGGGCTCCAGAAGGATCCTTGCCGTCGCTGATCTTCTTTCCGATGTCTCCACCCTCCACCTCGGCTCCCCCACCCTCTCCGGCGATCTGTCTCATCCTCCACTAACTTCTGGATTCTCTCCGATCATCTGATCCGGCGTTCTTCTGGGATCAAGGTAATACCCATCTAGTATGGGTTCGCCTGGTGGATCTACCCTTGGCTTGGATTTCTCCAAGGGTAGGGTTTTTGCAGAGGAGGTTTTCAGATCTACTGGACATACGGTCCACCCCGCTGGGCACAGGAGGTCATTCATATTAGTGGTGTCGTTCAGCCGCCATACTTTTCGTCTCTCGGAGGATTCTGTGGCTGCGGTTCTGGAGGCAGTAATTGGAGGTTCGGCAATTGATCTCCAGGTTCTTCACATCAAGGATAAGGTTTACTCCTTTCATGTCTCTTGCAAGCAAGTTGGTTTTCTTATTATGGATCTCCGTTCCTATGCATGCGATCTGTTCAAATGCTATTTTCATCTGTGGGGAAATGGGGGGCCAAATTGGATTAGAGAGCTCCGGATCTGGAGGAAGGAATGTGACGCCGAATGGATTCTAGTTAGTCCTACTAAGCGTCGTTCATCTTTAGGTCTTTTGGCCATGAATAAGCCTCCGGTTAGATCAGCTCTTAAGACTGCTACTTCTGCTCGTAAAAAGCTTTCTTTTGCCACGTTTGAGCGATACTCTGCTTGCAAGGGATATAGATATCCGGCTACGCAAGAATGCATTGATTTCATGACAGATGCGGGGTATAATCTTCCTGCACATGAACGTGTAGTCATACATCCCTCACCACCCATGGATTTGTGTTGGACGGTGGAACGTCCACCTATTGTTTTTGGAACAGTTACTCCCTTGCCGGTGTTGAGCCGGCCGGAATCTGCTTCGCCGGTAATTGATCCGGTTTTGGAGGGCCCTTCCCCTGTGCATGCAGAATTCTCGCTCGACAGTTGCGTAGAGGCGGGATTGTCGCCAGTTCAAAATATTTGCCCGGATTCTGGCCCAGAGGCTTTGGAGACCAGTCGGGATTCTACCTCACCTTCAATATTTGGCCCATCTGCCTCGGGGCCTTCGAGCCCATCTCCTTCTCACCGTCCGGATATCCCCTCATCTCAGGAGGCAGCCAGACAGTTTGATGCCATGGTCGATGACATGGTGGACCGCGTGATCACCTGTACTATTTGCTCTCAGAAGGGCCACATGTCAACGACTTGTGGAAGGCGAGTAGTCTGCACGGCTTGCTCCCGTCCTGGTCACTCTAGCCAGGCCTGTAATGATTTCGCGCGCTCCAATGGATTGGTTTGGAGACCAATTTCGGTTCAACAAAAAACGAGTTTATTGGAGTCTGCTGCTACTCATGGGAACAGAGCCGGAGTTATTGGGATAGACTGTCCAGTCCCATCGCCGCCGCCTCCATTGCATCTTCCCCTTCCCCAAATCAACGAAAACCCCCAGCAAGCTCCGAGCTCTTCTATGGCGAATTACGAGCTCGACCCACAGCGCTTTGTGCCCCCTGGGAATCTCATCATTGATGGCGGCGATCGTCGGCTTCCACGCACCTTCTTCACGCCCGCAACGCGTCCACCCCGCAGGCATGAGGATTACATGGTTGCAGAGGTGATGCCGACGCCGGAGGGGCCGTTCGGCCCGGTGCGGAACGAAGTCGTCCAGTTTCTGCAAGATAGAGGTATTATGGTTCGATCTGCTCAGCCGTGGTTTCATGGGATAGGTCTGTTTCAAGTCAGAGATCCGACTGTTCGATATACCCTAGTTCAGCATGCACCTTTTCCTTTGGGCAATGACCGTTTTGTTAGATTTATGAAGCATGATGAGGGAGATAATTTCAAAGGAACACATGGCTTTCGTAAGGGTTGGTTAATGTTCATTGGAATTCCCCTGGATTACCGCACCACTGAATACATCTCGCAGGCAGTAGGCACCTTTGGAAAGTTTATTTCTTGGGACAGTGAAGACCCGCACTTTGGTTGAAGCTAGTTTCCCAGATACACCTCTGGTTCCAAGGGATGTGGTTTTTGGTGATTATGCAGAGTATGGAGGTGATCAAGTATCTTGGACGGCCGCTTGTTATGTTCTTGGCGTAGATTTTGCAGACCAGATGCCAAATAACGAAGACCCTATGCCTCTCGATGGAAACCCTCACCCTTTGCCTGGCAATCTGGTGCCTGATAATCTGATGTTTGCCTTACCTCCATACCCAATGCTGGGTTGGAATGATGCACCTCTCGCTCCGCCGCCTCCATTGGTCAATAATGAAGCGCCTGCACCTGGTTGGGGCAACGCCCTGTGGGGAGATGAAGCTGACAATATGCCACCTGCTGTTCCCGAACAAGATCAAGTTTCAATAGTTATTGATCAGCCAGAAGGATCTGTTTCTGTAGAGAAGCAAGAACAAGAAGGTGAAATCCAGCAACAACATGAGCCCCTTAACCCTGTACTTGAGGAGAACCAGTTAGCCATTGTGCCCTACCATCCCCCTATGATTCAGCAACATCAGATTTTTATTGGCATGGCACGCATTGTGGCAGGACCTCCTCTGCCCCCAGAGATGATTTGGCAAAGGTCCTTCCAAAACCTTATGTTTGATTTCTCTGTCAAGGAAGTGCCAAGATCTATCTACTTCAAGCCAATGGGCACAATCATCTACTCCAAGAGGTCATGGTCCATTGCCTTTGATGAATCAAGGATGGTTAGTTGTTTGACTGCTTCACTGCCACTTGTTCCTGCTGTCAGAAAACCTATCATGCAAAAGCGCCCTGTGGCCAGAGCTTTATTTGAGGCGGTGTCTGCTGTTTCGGAGTCTGTTTCTGAAGAAATTGAGTCTGCTAGTTCTGCGCTGCCAGTTTCAGTTCAATCAATGCCTTTGTTCTCTGTGGAGCAGTCCTCTGCTCGCAAGCGGTGACACAAGAAGAAGACTCCTGTTGTTGATACGGCACTTAGGCGTTGCACTCGGAGCGCGGCAAAGTTGGATGGGTACAAAAACGTGGTCTTTGAGCAACTTTCTCTGCAGCCATCTAAAAAGCGCCCCCGTGCAAGGACAAGGCCCAGTCCACTTCTGCGGATGGTACTAAAGACGCTCGGCCCACTGCACCACCTCACACCCCGCTTCATGTTCTTCAAGCTGTGGGGGCGCAGTTGGAGGTTGATCCTGCGCTCCTAACGGTGGACAAGCTTATGGCTAATCCTCAGGAGAACTCATCTGCATCTTCCAATTAGTTTTTATGTTACTTTATATGCCAAGTCTGATGGTGCTGGATGTGTCTGTTTTTATTACTGTTGAACTAAGTCCGGGCTGGGAAGTGGCACTCTGGGGTACTGAATGTAGCTTTATTTTGGAGGGTGCGGCATTATGTGCCACACTTTTATTACTTCTATATGCAATGGTTATCCATGAATCGTGTCACAACGCGTAGTTGGAAAGTTTTATGCTGGAATGTTCGTGGTCTGAATTCAGATGCTAGACAACGCTCTGTCAGGGAGAAAGTGATAGAGAGTCAGTGCTCAGTGCTTTGTTTGCAGGAAACTAAGTTATCCTCTTGCTCGCACTCTATCATGAAAAGCATTTTTCCTCAAGGATTTGATCAATTTGTAGAGTCTCCCTCTAGCGGAGCATCTGGGGGCCTATTAACAGCGTGGCGATCTGATATGTTTCGTGGCACCCTTCTCACAGTTAAACCATACGCTATTGTGGTGCATTTTACCTCGGTCCATAATAATGAACAATGGTTTCTGGTTAATGTGTATGGTCCATGCCAGGGTGAGTTGCGAGATGAATTTGTCTCCTGGATTTACAATTGGAAATTGATCCGAATGAAATGTGGATGTTAATGGGGGACTTCAACTTCATCCGTTCCATTGATAATAGAAATCTCCCCGGGGGTGATATTAAAGATATGTTCATTTTCAATGAAATAATTGGCCATTTGGGATTGTTAGAACTTCCTCTAAAAGGACGTAAATTCACATGGTCTAACATGCAAGACAGGCCACTCCTGGAACAGTTGGACTGGGTTTTTACTTCTGCAAGTTGGATTAATATATATCCCATGACCCAACTGACCCCTTTGGCAAAGACTGCATCTGATCATGTTCCTTGTCTGGTGACCATCAGTACAGCAATTCCCAAAGCACATATCTTCAGGTTTGAAAACTTTTGGATTCATCAGGCAGGCTTTATGGAATGTGTGCAGGAGGTGTGGGCTCGCCCCAGTCGTAAGACTCATATTTCAGCAATAATTGTGGACAAACTGAAAGCTTTGAGGTTTGCTCTCAAGAAATGGCAGAAAGGTTTATCGCACATCAAAAGGTTGATTGAGAAGTGTAACTGGGTAATTCTTTGGTTGGACAATCTTGAAGATAGGAGATCTCTATCCAGGCCTGAGTTTAATTTCAGGAAAATAATTAAATTGCACCATGAACACCTGCTCCACATGCAGTACTTGTACTGGAGGAAAAGATGTACAATTAGGTATATCAAAGTGGGAGAGGAAAACTCCAAATTCTTTCAGGCCATGGCCACTGAAAGATTTAGAAAAAACTCTGTGGCAAGCTTGTTGCTGTCAGATGGAACAGTAACATCTAACCATGAGGAAATGGCCAGAGAATTCCTGACAATCTTCAAAAGCAGAATGGGGACAGTTAAGTCAATTTCTTTGGATGCAACCATTGTCCTTAATACCCAGGGTCCAGGGTTTGGAGGTGCTCACAAAACCTTTTGAATTAAAAGAAATTGAGCAGGTTATCAAGGACTTGCCTATTGATAAGGCCCCTGGACCTGATGGCTTCAACGGACTATTTTTAAAAAAGTGTTGGCATATAATTTCTGCTGATTTCATACAGCTAGTTAAGGAGTTTCATGCTGGAACAGTGCAACTAGAAAATCTGAATGATGCATTCATTACCCTGGTCCCAAAGAAGCAGACACCTGAGGGTGTGGGAGATTTTCGACCAATCTCTCTAACCTCTGTTGCCCTAAAGTTTCTCACAAAGCTTGCTGCTAACAGATTTCAACTGGAGATTACCAAATGTGTGCATAAAAACCAATATGGTTTCATCAAATCAAGAACAATCCAGGATTGTCTTGCTTGGACATTTGAGTATGTCCATCAGTGCAATCAGTCTAAAAGGCCCATCCTTTTGCTTAAGTTGGACTTTGAAAAGGCTTTTGACTCTATCCAGCATGAGGCAATCATAAAGATCTTAATTGCAAAAGGTTTTGATGAAAGGTGGATTGTTTGGATTAAGCAGTTGCTGTCTTCTGGCACTTCTTCTATACTATTGAATGGAGTCCCTGGTACTCATTTCAAATGCAAATGTGGAGTCAAACAAGGGGACCCAATTTCCCCCTTATTATTTGTTATTGCGGCTGATCTTTTACAGACTTTAGTGAACAATCTTCTCCAACAAGGTTTAATAAGCAGGCCCCTGCTTACCCATGATCCAGATTACCCAGTGGTGCAATATGCAGATGACACACTGTTGTTCCTAAATGCTGATCTAAGTCAATTGAGGGCTCTGAAATCAGTTTTACATTCCTTCTCATAGGCAACTGGACTGCAGATCAATTTCCATAAATCCTCCATGTCTCCTATCAACGTAGTTGAGCAGGAAGCTTATGACCTGGCTGCCTTTTTTGGTTGCAAGTTAGGCACTATGCCTTTTACATATTTAGGGCTGCCAGTGGGGACCACCAGGCCTAAAATGGTTGACCTCCTTCCTCTTGTGGATTGTATGGAGCGAAGATTGACAGCAAGTTCATGGTTCTTGCCACAAGGGAGCAGACTGCAATTAGTCAACTCTGTGATCTCTTCATTGCCTATTTTTTTCCTCTGTAGCCTGTCCATTCCTCAGGGTATTTTAAAACAATTGGAAAGAATCCAAAGGCAGTGTTTATGGAGGAAATATGGTCAGGAAAAGGGTCACTCACTTGCGGCTTGGCAACTTGTTTGCAGGCCTAAGTCCAAAGGGGGGCTTGGGATTTTAAACCTTGGGCTGCAGAATGATGCTCTCTTATTGAAGCACCTCAACAAATTTTATAACAAGATGGATGTGCCCTGGGTGCAATTAGTTTGGGACTCTTACTACTTTGAAAGGATTCCACATGATACTATTCTCTGTGGGTCCTTTTGGTGGAAAGATGTATGCAAGTTGATGGATAATTTCAGAGCCGTTACGTCGGTTGATGTTCATAGTGGAGATACGGTGCAGTTCTGGTCAGACTACTGGCAAATTGGGAACAGCTCGGTTCCTCTGCAACAGCGATTTCCTCGGCTGTTTTCATTTTGTCTCCACAAAAACCTCTCAGTCAAGGAAGTTTTTCAGGCTAGTTCTTTTCAGGAACTTTTCTACCTACCCATGACTGAACAAGCCTTCCAAGAAATGCAACAGCTCTCCTCGTTAATGGGGTCTTTCCATTTCGATAATCAATCTAATGACCACTGGGGATGGAGGCATGGCAACAAATCAGAGTATACAGCAAAACAGTTTTATGATTTTGTCTATCAACCAATGGTATCAAACCCCATCCTGGGATGGATATGGAAAAGTTGCTGCACTATGTCGATCAAGATGTTTGCCTGGCTTGTCATCATGGACAGGATTAACACCAAGGACATGATTCAGAGGAGACATTGGAGAATCAATGAAGGGCCTGAATGTGTTCTTTGTCTGACTGGAGCTCTGGAGGACAGAAATCACCTGTTCTTCCAGTGCAATTTCAGTGCTCGAGTCTGGAATTACCTGCAAATTGAATGGAAAAATAGTGACGATATGGTGGAAATTGCTCATCATGCAAGGAAGGATTTCAACAAACCTTTTTTTGGGGAGGTGGTTTTCGTGGCCTGGTGGAATATTTGGAAGATCAGGAATGATAGAACTTTCAGGAACATTCAGCCCTCTTTCAGGGCATGGAGGAATAGCTTCATTCATGATATCACTCTGCTCTCCCACCGAATAAAACGGAAATTTAGAGACGCCCTTCTTAAGTGGATTGATTTTCTTCCTCCTTGAGAAGAGTTCCTGTCTTCTTTGTAATTCATAGATTTAGTGCTCTCATACCCTGTATAGTTTTTTCTTTCCTCACCTTGAGGAAACCCTGTATGTGTTTGTTTTTTATTTAATAAAATGCTGTGGGGTGTAAGCCCTGCAGTCTTCATGGTCAAAAAAAACGACCTAGGGAGCACTTGTGCTTTCAATCTCCCCCTTTTTGGTAATTGATGGCAACATACATCAAAGCTTTAGATAAAGATATAAAGAACAGCAAGTAAAGCTTTGGAAGGACATGTAACAAGCATAGGCTCCCCCTACATGTATGCACTCATGTAAATATGAAATATAGAGACATGTGAGAGCATAATCATGACAGAGTAGGCAATGTGTTACATGCATCTTGGCCATATGCATCAGAGTAAAAGATTATCAAGGAAAATACCTTCATGCTCATGAGTCCTTCTTGCAAACAGTATGTACATAAGCAAGAACTCCTCATACTCATGATTTTGATGCATATACTTACCTTGTGGTCTTGAGTTGGCTTAGGATGGAATGAACCTGCACAAACAAAGTTAGATAACACAGGTACATCCACTAGCCAGAGCAAACAAAAGAAACCACAAGAATACCAAGACTGGGATGACATGTAGAGAGTGAGTACAAGGTACCACATTGAAATTACCATGTCCCCAAGAATAAAGATATGCAATGAATTTGACTGATTTCTTTCCCCTAGGTGTCTTGCTCCCCCTGAATCTTACATGGGATATTGGGAGAAGATAGGAAAGGGAAAATCAGAGCTGAAGGGTACAAATGGATAGAGCTTAATGCAAATACATGTCTTTCCCCCAAAAAGACATGTGACATCTCTCCTCTTGAACGTCAAGCATCTGGGATCCTTGAGTATTTTCTCTCTCCCCCCCTTAACAACATCTGGGATCCTTGAGATTTTCTCTCCCCCCTTGAGGTCTCTCTCTCCTACAAGCTTTGATGTGATCTCTCTCTCCCCCTTTGACATCAATTTCCAAGAAGGTTTCTCTTGGAATCCGTCGAATAGGTTTGGTCCTTGAGATTCAGCACAAGGCAGAGGATAAAATTGTGATGCTTGTAGGGGACAAGATTCATTGAGTGGAGCTGGATCAGAAGAAATGTAGAACAAGTGGCAATCTGTTTTTCTGATTGCAAAGTCGGTGGCACCGAGTGGCATATTTCGGTGGTACCGAAAAGATTCGGTTGGACCGAAAATTGCAAGTCGGTGAAACCGAGTTTACACAGAGAAAAAACACTTGTCACCTCAGCTCACTAGACAAGTAAGATCTCACAAAGATTTGCAATGAATTAGCTGAAAGATTTGCAAGGAATTTGGTGCAGAAATATGCAGAACAAGAACAAAAAGGAAAAGAGTGAAAGTTTCTGGATGAAGTTTTTTTTGTTTGAAAGAGAAGGAAACAAATATGCAAGGGACAAATGCAATAACTCAGAAAAGAACACAAGAGAACTTCATCTAGAATTGGGCGGTGACATAGTCACCTATGTTAGAATATATTGACTTAGGAGTCAAGTGAGAAAACTTGATCATAGGTCATACTCATCGTTTAAGCTCAAAATGGGGTTACCATTTTTCGTTTAAGCATCTTGATGTATTCACATCTTGTTGAATTGCTTTGAATCATGTCTTGAAGTAAAGCTTCTCTAAGATGGAATGACATACCTTGGGTGGTGATGTGGTTCTTGCTCATGTAGTTGAACTTGTGTGGGTGCTCAAGGTTGATGTAGTTCATCAAGAGTTGGGAGCACCACTTGGAGTTTGAGTTCATCTACCTACATGGGTTAGTTCTTGCAAGGAAGAGCACTTGTGTATCCAAAAATGACAATCATGAAGCTTAACATAGAATTTGTCAAAGGATATGTTTGAGTGGTTTTGTGCTTCCTTGTCTTCAACCACTATTGTGTAGAGTCTTGGTGATGTAGAGATTGCTCAAGATATGAGTGAGTCGCAATCTCATGGAATTAGATTCAACCAAGCACCTACATGGGTTAGACAACATGCAAGGTGCAAATATATCCAAGACATAAGATAGTTATCATAAGAGATATATCATGGATTAGTTATAAGCTCATGTCTTGCATGTATCCAATGGAGTTTCTACTCCAAGTTCGAGGCATCAATGATGTTCAATTCTCCTCTCAACCTGCAAAATGCTTTCTCATCAAGCGGTTTAGTGAATATATCCGCTAATTGTTTATCGGTGCGAACATGCTTAAGATTGATGTCACCCTTAGCAACATGATCTCGAATGAAATGATGACGAACTTCAATATGCTTAGTCCGAGAATGTTGTACAGGATTATGACCAATTTTGATAGCACTTTCATTGTCACAAAGCAGTGGAACATGTTTCACATAAATCCCATAATCTTTAAGAGTTTGGGTCATCCAAAGTAATTGAGCACAACATGAACCAGCGGCAATGTATTCAGCTTCGGCGGTGGATAAGGATACCGAGTTTTGTTTCTTGGAAGACCAAGACACAAGAGATCTACCAAGAAATTGACAAGTACCCGAAGTGGACTTTCTATCAACCTTGTCTCCGGCATAATCCGAGTCGGAATAGCCAACAAGATCAAAAGAAGACCTCTTAGGATACCAAATGCCAAAATTTGGTGTATGGATTAAATATCTCACTATCCTTTTCACAGCCTTAAGATGACAGTCTTTAGGAGCAGCTTGATATCGTGCACACATGCACACACTTAGCATAATATCGGGACGTGAAGCACATAGGTATAACAGTGAACCAATCATAGAGCGATAAACCTTTTGATCAATTGGTTCACCATCTTTGGTCAAATCATTATGTCCACTAGTAGGCATGGGTGTAGACATACCTTTGCATTCTTGCATATTGAACTTCTTGAATAAGTCCTTGGTGTACTTTGTTTGAGAGACAAATGTACCTTCCTTAGTTTGCTTGATTTGCAACCCAAGAAAGAATTTGAGTTCACTCATCATAGACATCTCAAACTTCTCTGACATTAGCTTTCCAAACTTTTCACTGAAGAGAGGGTTAGTTGAACCAAATATGATATCATCAACATAAATTTGGCATACAAATAGTTCTCCATTAACCCTTTTTGTAAAAAGAGTAGAATCAATTTTACCAATTTCAAAACCACTTGTAGTAAGGAACTTGGTCAAGCATTTATACCATGCTCTAGGAGCTTGTTTAAGACCATAAAGAGCTTTGTGAAGTTTGTAAACATGATTTGGTTTCTTGGGATTGATAAAGCCGGGAGGTTGTTTAACATAAACTTCCTCCTCTATTTCACCATTTAGAAAAGCACTTTTAATGTCCATTTGGTACAATATGATATTATGGTGATTAGCATAGGCAAGTAAGATGCGAATGGACTCAAGTCTAGCAACGGGAGCATACGTCTCACCATAGTCCATACCTTCGACTTGTGTGTACCCTTGGGCGACGAGACGTGCTTTGTTGCGAACCACTTGTCCATCTTCATCTTGCTTGTTGCGAAACACCCATTTGGTACCAATGATGTTGTGGTTGTTGTCGGGCTTCTCGACCAATGTCCAAACTTGGTTTCTCTCAAAATTATGTAGCTCTTCATGCATAGCGTTTATCCAATCTGGATCTTCCAATGCTTCTTCAACCTTCATTGGTTCAATGCTAGAGATGAATGAATAGTTTTCACAAAAGTTAGCTAAACGAGTTTTTGAGCGAGTGATTCTCCCGGTTTGTATATCATTTAGGATTTTCTCGACGGGATGATCTTTGGCAATTCTTGCTCGAACACGTGAGAGCTTTTGCTTGGGTCTTTGTTGAACATCTTCTTCATCTTGTTCTTCTTCTTGGCCTTCTTCATTGTTGACGTCGTCGTTCTATTGTCGTGGTGGAGAAGGAGGTTGTTGATGTTCGTCTTGACATATTTCCTCGTTTTCTTCATCTTGATGTGTCCCACTTGTGGATGCTTCCGTGTCGATTCTTGGTTCACCTTGTCGTGAAGTAGAAGCTTCCACTTGGACGGATGAAGTACTCTCCTTCACCTCCGTTGGACGAATTTTGCCAATGGACAAGTCTTGAATTGCTTCTGAAGGGTCTTTGTCTCCTACATAAATTGGCAATTGCTCTACTTGCGAGCCATTAGATTCATCAAACTTCACATCTACCATCTCTTCAACCTTTCGGGTGAAATTGTTGTAGACACGGTAAGTGTGAGAGTTTGATCCATAACCAAGTAGAAAACCTTCATGAGATTTAGGAGCAAACTTTGATCGATGATGCTTATCAAGAATGTAGCACTTTGAGCCGAATACTCAAAAGTATCCAACTTGAGGCTTGTTACCGGTGAGGAGCTCGTATGCCGTCTTGCCGAGTAGCTTGTGAAGATATAAGCGATTTGTTGCGTGACAAGCTGTCTCAACCGCTTCTACCCAAAAGTGCTTTGGCGTCTTGTATTCATCAAGCATCGTTCTTGCCATTTCGATGAGCGTCCGGTTCTTCCTCTCAACAACTCCATTTTGTTGAGGTGTGTACGTAGCCGAGAACTCGTGTGAAATCCCTTCTTCGTCGAGAAAGGTGTCCACATTTGCGTTCTTGAACTCCGTTCCGTTGTCACTCCGAACCTTCTTGATCTTCACATCAAACTGATTTTGGGCTTTCCTAGCGAAGTTTCTGAAGATCTTCTGGACCTGCGACTTGTCATTAAGAAAGAACACCCACGTAAATCTTGAAAAATCAGCAACTATAACTAGACCAAAAGAATTTCCACCGAGACTCTTGTAGGCGTTGGGACCAAAAAGATCCATGTGAAGTAGCTCGAGTGGCCTCCTTGTGGTCATGATGTTCTTCACGGGATGTCTTCCTCCAACCTGTTTACCTGCTTGACAAGCACTGCAAAGTCTATCCTTATCAAATATGACATCGTTAACTCCAAGGATATGATTTCCTTTAATAAGCTTGTCAAGGTTTGTCATGCCAACGTGACCTAGTCGTCTATGCCATAACCAACCTTTTGAGGATTTAGCAACAAAGCAAGTTTTAGGTTGTGCCTTTTTAGAGAAATCGACAATGTAAAGATCACCTCTACGCATACCCGTAAAGACCATTTTATGATTGTCTCGACGAAATACTTGGCAATCTACCTCAGTAAATAGGACATTCAAACCGAAATCAGCAAGTCTAGATACTGAAAGTAAGTTGTAGCCAAGAGATTCAATGAGCATGACATTTTGAATGGAACTATCATGTGAGATGGCCACCTTACCAAGGCCAACCACTTTACCCTTTGAATTATCACCAAAGGTGACATATTTTCGAGGGCCGTTGTTTTCAGCAAGCTCACGAAACATCTCTTCATCTCCGGTCATATGATCAGTGCATCCACTATCAAGAACCCATTCCTTTCCTCCTGATTCATATCCCCGAAGATTTGCCATAAGACCAAAATGTCTCATTGCATCATCAAGATCGAAGTCACTGTCATCCTCATCGTAATATTCATGTTCATCCTGATCTTGTGATTCATCATTTCCTAGAGAGGGTAATTCATTAGATAAATGATCAAAGTGGTTACTTTTATGAATTCTTATAGCTTTGAATATGATATCATTAATGATTCCAACATCTCCTTTAGCATGCTTAAGATTGGCAAGTTCAAGAAGACATTTACCAAAACTAGGATCACTAGAGTTCATCTTACTCAAGGCAATAGATTTATGGAGAATTTCATCCAAAGTTTTCAAGGAATTATTGGGAAATCGTTCCTCAAGAAATTTCCATATAGTATAGGCGCAATTTTGAGTAGGCAAACTAGCAATCAAATTTTTGGGCAATCCTCTAATGATGAGCTCAATAGTTCTAAGATTGCGAATCATGTCAATATCTTCATCTAGGGTAGGATGCAAGGGATCAATATGGGGTGCACAAGGGCTAGCAATGTACTTGTTCAAATGATATTGATTGAAGATTACAAGCATCTCATTTTTCCACTCATGAAAGTACTCTCCATCAAGAATAGGCACTCTATGCCTAAGACTCCCTCATGTAGACACATCCATCTTCCTCCAATGGTGATTAAACCAAGGCAATGGAGACCAAGGCTCTGATACCACTTGTAGGATCTAGAAGTAGATGTGTCTAGAGGGGGGTGATTAGACACATAATGCTCAAGTTGCAATTTTTAAGCTTTTTCGGTTTAAGTGGAGTTTAGGCACAATTTCAACACACATAATACATATCAACCAAGCATGCAAAGAGTATATGAGCAGCGGAATGTAAAGCATGCAACTTGCAAGAATGTAAAGAGAAGGGTTTGTAGAGATCAAACGCAATTGGAGACACGGATGTTTTTCCCGTGGTTCGGATAGGTGGTGCTATCCTACATCCACGTTGATGGAGACTTCAACCCACGAAGGGTAACGGTTGCGCGAGTCCACACAGGGCTCCACCCAAGGGTAACGGTTGCGCGAGTCCACACAGGGCTCCATCCACGAAGGGTCCACGAAGAAGCAACCACCCACAAAGGGTCCACGAAGAAGCAACCACCCACAAAGGGTCCACGAAGAAGCAACCTTGACTATCCCACCATGGCCATCGCCCACACAGGACTTGCCTCACTAGTGGTAGATCTTCACGAAGTAGGCGATCTCCTTGCCCTTACAAACTCCTTGGTTCAACTCCACAATCTTGTCGGAGGCTCCCAAGTGACACCTAGCCAATCTAGGAGACACCACTCTCCAAGAAGTAACAAATGGTGTGTAGGTAATGAACTCCTTGCTCTTGTGCTTCAAATGATAGTCTCCCCAACACTCAACTCTCTCTCATAGGATTTGAATTTGGTGGAAAGAAGATTTGAGTGGAAAGCAACTTGGGAAGGCTAGAGATCAAGATTCATATGGTAGGAATGGAATGTCTTGGTCTCAACACATGAGTAGGTGGTTCTCTCTCAGAACATATGAGTTGGAATGATATGTGTGTTCTGATGGCTCTCTCATTAAATGAGAAGGAGGTGGAGGGGTATATATAGCCTCCACACAAAATCCAACCGTTACACAGTTTTCCAATCTCGGTGGGACCAAATCAATAAACTCGGTCGGACCGAAAATGTAAACCTAGTGACCGTTAGTGATTTTCGGTGGGACTGACATGCAACTCGGTAGGACCGATATGGTTAGGGTTTGGGCATAACGTAATCTCGGTGAGACCGATTACACAAACTAGGTGAGACCGAATTTGGTAATTAGCTAACCAGAGAGTTGGTCAGGCAAACTCGGTGGGACCGATTTGCTCTTTCGGTGAGACCGAGTGGAACTCGGTGAGACCGAAAAGTTACAAAGGGGAAACACTGAGTTTACATTGCAATCTCGGTGGGACCGATTCGCTCTTTCGGTGGGACCGAAAAGTTACGAAAGGGAAACAGAGAGTTTGCAACCCCATCTCGGTGAGACCGAGATCCCTATCGGTAGGACCGAATTGCTAGGGTTTGGCAGTGGCTAATGACAAGTGAAACTCGGTGGCGCCGGATAGGAAGAATCGGTAGGACCGAGTTTGGCTTAGGGTTTAGGTCATATGTGGATATGGGAAAGTAGTTGAGGGTTTTGGAGCATATCATTAAGCACATGAAGCAAGAGGCTCATTAAGCAACACCTCATCCCTCCTTGATAGTATTGGCTTTTCCTAAAGACTCAATGTGATCTTGGATCACTAAAATATAAAATTAAGAGTCTTGAGCTTGAAGCTTTAGCCAATCCCTTGTCCTTAGCATCTTGAAGGAGTTCCCACAACCTTTAGTTCATGCCACTCCATTGTTGAACTTATCTGAAACATGCTAGATCGAAATGTTAGTCCAACAAGAGATATGTTGTCATCAATTATCAAAACCACCTAGGGAGCACTTGTGCTTTCAAAAGACGTTTTTGAAACATCGCAGAACATATGAGATGTTCCAAGGACTGAAATTGGGATTTCAGGCTCGAGCCCACGTCAAGAGGTATAAGACCTCCGACAATTTTCTTAGCCTGCATAATAAGGGAGAAAAGCTCAATCTTGAGCTTGTGCTTAGATTGTCTGAGTACAACAATCGCTTGAATCGAGTGGGAGTTGATCTTCCAGATGAAATGGTGATGGTTCTCCGAAGTCATTACCACCAAGCTGCTAGAGCTTCGTGATGAACTATAATATATCAGGGACATATATGATGATCCTTGAGATATTCGCGATGTTTGACACCACAAAAGTAGAAATCAAGAAGGAGCATCAATTGTTGATGGTTGGTGAAACCACTAGTTTCAAGAAGGGCAAGGGCAAGAAGGGATACTTCATGAAACGGCAAATCAGCTGCTGTTCTAGTGAAGAAACCCAAAGTTGAACCCAAGCCCGAGACTAAGTGCTTCTGTAATAAGGGGAACAGTCACTGAAGCAGAACCACCCTAGATACTTGGTAGATGAGAAGGCTGGCAAGGTCGACAGAAGTATATTGGATATGCATTATAATGTGTACTTTACTAGTACTCCTAGTAGCACCAGGGTATTAGATACCGGTCCGGTTGCTAAGTGTTAGTAACTCGAAACAAAAGGCTACGGAATAAACGGAGACTAGCTAAAAGGTGAGATGACGATATGTGTTGGAAGCATTTCCAAGGTTGATCAAATATCGTACGCTCCCTCTACCATCGAGATTGGTATTAAAACCTAAATAATTGTTATTTGGTGTTTGCGTTGAGCATAGACATGATTGGATTATGTCTATCGTGATACGGTTGTTCATTTAAGGAGAATAATGGTTACTCTGTTTATTTGAATAATACCATCCCGATCGTAGTGATACACATTTTCATGCCAAAGGTATAAGATAGTAATGATAGTACCACACAAATGTGGTACTGCAATTTGAAGTCATATTGGTATAAAACGCATGAAGAAGCTCCATGTTGATGGATCTTTGGACTCACTCATTTTTGAAAGGATTGAGACATGCGAACCATGTTTGTTGGTAGATATGCATGAAGAAACTCTATACAGATGGATCGTTTGGACTCACTTGATTTTGAATCACTTGAGACATGCAAATCATACCACATGGGCAAGATGACTGAAAAGCCTCGTTTTTAGTAAGATGGAACAAGAAAGCAACTCGTTGGAAGTAATACATTTTGATGTGTGCAGTCCAATGAGTGCTGAGGCACGCAGTGGATATCGTTATATTCTTACTTCACAGATGATTTAAGTAGATACTGAGTATATTTACTTGATGAAACACAAGTCTAAATTATTGAATGGTTCAAGTAATTTCGGGGAGAAGTTGAAAGATCGTCGTGACAAGAGGATAAAATATCTATGATATGATCATAGAGATGAATATCTGAATTACGAGTTTGGCACAGAATTAAGACATTGTGGGAATTGTTTCACAACTAATACAGCTTGGAACACCATAGTGTGATGGTGTGTCCGAACATCATAACTGCACCCTATTG
This sequence comes from Triticum urartu, assembly GCF_003073215.2. Classification (NCBI taxonomy): domain Eukaryota; kingdom Viridiplantae; phylum Streptophyta; class Magnoliopsida; order Poales; family Poaceae; genus Triticum; species Triticum urartu. The sequence goes on along the minus strand of NC_053022.1, from coordinate 82,308,019 downwards.
GATATGATGCATACCATGATGTCTCTTATCGAATTACCACGATAGTTTATGGGTTAGGCATTAGAGACGACCACATTCACTTTAAATAGGGCACCACGTAATTCCGATGAGATGACACCGTATGAACTATGGTTTAGAGAAACCTAAGCTGTCATTTCTTAAAAGTTTGGGGCAGCGACGCTTATGTGAAAAAGTTTCAGGCTGATAAGCTCGAACCCAAAGCGGATAAATGCATCTTCATGGGACACCCAAAACAGTTGGGTATACCTCCTGTCTCAGATCCGAAAGCAATAAGGGATTGTTTCTAGAATCGGGTCCTTTCTCGAGGAAAAGTTTCTCTCGAAAGAATTGAGTGGGAGGATGGTGGAGACTTGATGAGGTTATTGAACCGTCTCTTCAACTAGTGTGTGGCAGGGCATAGGGAGTTGTTCCTGTGCCACCTACACCAATTGAAGTGGAAGCTTATGATAGTGATCATGAAACTTTGGATCAAGTCACTCTCAAACCTCGTAGGATGACAAGGATGCGTACTACTTCAGAGTGGTACGTAATCCTGTCTTGGAAGTCATGTTGCTAGACAACAATGAACCTACGAGCTATGGAGAAGCGATGGTGGGCCCGGATTCCGATAAATGGCTTGAGGCCATAAAATCCGAGAGAGGATCCATATATGAAAACAAAGTGTAGACTTTGGCGGAACGGCTCGATGGTCGTAAGGCTGTTGAGTACAGATGGATTTTTAAAAGGAAGACGGACAATGATGGCAAGTATCACCATTAAGAAAGCTCGACTTGTCATTAAGATGTTTTCCGACAAGTTCAAGGAGTTGACTACGATGAGACTTTCTCACTCGTAGCGATGCTAAGAGTCTGTTGGAATTATATTAGCAATTACTGCATTATTTATGAAACCTTGCAGATAGGATGTCAAAACATTGTTTCCTCGACGATTTTTGAGGAAAGGTTGTATGTGATACAACCGGAAGGTTTTGTCAATCCTGAAAGATGCTAACAAGTATGCAAAGCTCCAGCAATCCTTCTAAGGACTGGAGTAAGCATCTCAGAGTTGGAATGTATGCTTTGATGAGATGATCAAAGTTTTGGGTGTATACAAAGTTTATGAGAAACTTGTATTTCCAAAGAAGTGAGTGGGATCACTATAGAATTTCTGATGAGTATATGTTGTTAACATATTGTTAATCGAAAATGTTGTAGAATTTCTGGAAAGCATGCAGAGTTATTTGAAAAGTGTTTTTCAATGGAAAGCCTGGATTAAGCTACTTGAACATTGAGCATCAAGATCTATAAGGATAGATCAAAACGCTTAATGGTACTTTCAAATGAGCACATACCTTGACATGATCTTGAAGGTGTTCAAGATGGATCAGTCAAAGAAGGAGTTCTTGCCTGAGTTGTAAGGTATGAAGTTAAGACTTAAAGCTCGACCACGGCAGAAGAAAGAGGAAGGACGAAGGTCGTCCCCTATGCTTTTGTCATAGGCTCTCTACAGTATGCTATGCTATGTGCCGCACCTGAAGTGTGCCTTGCCATGAGTCAGTCAAGGGGTACAAGAGTGATCCAAGAATGGATCACAGGACAGCGGTCAAAGTTATCCTTAATAACTAGTGGACTAAGGAATTTTCTCGATTATGGAGGTGGTAAAAGAGTTCGTCGTAAAGGGTTACGCCGATGCAAACTTTGACACTAATCCAGATTATTCTGAGTAGTAAACTGGATTCGTATAGTAGAACAGTTATTTGGAATAGATCCAAATAGAACGTGGTAGCTGCATCTAGGAGATGACATAGAGATTTGTAAAGCACACACGGATCTGAAAGATTCAGACCCGTTGACCATAACATCTCTCACAAGCATAACATGATCAAACCCAGAACTCATCGAGTGTTAATCACATGGTAATGTGAACTAGATTATTGACTCTAGTAAACTCTTTGGGTGTTAGTCACATGGGGATGTGACCTTGAGTGTTAATCACATATCGATGTGAACTGGATTATTGACTCTAGTGCAAGTGGGAGACTGTTGGAAATATGCCCTAGAGGCAATAATAAATTGATTATTATTATATTTCCTTGTTCATGATAATCGTTTATTATCCATGCTAGAATTGTATTGATGGGAAACTCAGATACATGTGTGGATACATAGACAACACCATGTCCTAGTAAGCCTCTAGTTGACTAGCTCGTTGATCAATAGATGGTTACGGTTTCCTGACCATGGACATTGGATGTCATTGATAACGGGATCACATCATTAGGAGAATGAGTGATGGACAAGACCCAAATCCTAAGCCTAGCACAAGATCATGTAGTTCGTATGCTAAAGCTTTTCTAATGTCAAGTATCATTTCCTTAGACCATGAGATTGTGCAACTCCCGGATACCGTAGGAGTGCTTTGGGTGTGCCAAACGTCACAACGTAACTGGGTGGCTATAAAGGTACACTTACAGTATCTCCGAAAGTGTCTGTTGGGTTGGCACGAATCGAGACTGGGATTTGTCACTCCGTGTAAACGGAGAGGTATCTCTGGGCCCACTCGGTAGGACATCATCATAATGTGCACAATGTGACCAAGGAGTTGATCAGGATGATGTGTTACGGAACGAGTAAATAGACTTGCCAGTAACGAGATTGAACAAGGTATCGGGATACCGACGATCGAATCTCGGGCAAGTATCGTACCGCTAGACAAAGGGAATTGTATACGGGATTGATTAAGTCCATGACATCGTGGTTCATCCGATGAGATCATCGTGGAGCATGTGGGAGCCAACATGGGTATCCAGATCCCGCTGTTGATTATTGACCAGAGAGTTATCTCGGTCATGTCTGCATGTTTCCCGAACCCGTAGGGTCTACACACTTAAGGTTCGATGACTCTAGGGTTATAGGGAATAGATATACGTGGTTACCGAATATTGTTCGGAGTCCCGGATGAGATCCCGGACGTCACGAGGAGTTCCGCAATGGTCCGGAGGTAAAGATTTATATATGGGAAGTCCTGTTTTGGTCGCCGGAAAAGTTTCGGGGTTTATCGGTAACGTACCGGGACCACCGGGAGGGTCCCGGGGGTCCACCAAGTGGGGCCACAAGCCCCGGAGGGCTACATGGGCCAAGTGTGGGAGGGGACCAGCCCCAGGTGGGCTGGTGCGCCCCCCCACAAGGGCCCAAGGCGCCTCCAAGAGGGAAGGGGGGCAAACCCTAGGGCAGATGGGCCCTAAGGCCCACCCCAGGTGCGCCTCCCCCTCTCCCCCTTGTGGCCGCCACCCAGATGGGATCTGGGGGCTGCCGCCACCCCTAGGGAGGGAACCCTAGGTGGGGGCGCAGCCCCTCCCCTCCCCCTATATATACTTGAGGTTTGGGCTGCCCAACACACATGAGTTCTTGACCTCTCCCTGGCGCAGCCCTACCTCTCTTTCTCCTCATATCTCGCGGTGCTTGGCGAAGCCTTGCTGGAGTACCACGCTCCTCCACCACCACCACACCGTCGTGCTGCTGCTGGATGGAGTCTTCCCCAACCTCTCCTTCTCCCCTTACTGGATCAAGGCGTAGGAGACGTCACCGGGCTGTACGTGTGTTGAACACGGAGGTGCCGTCCGTTCGGCACTAGGATCATCGGTGATTTGAATCACGACGAGTACGACTCCTTCAACCCCGTTCACTTGAACGCTTCCGTGTAGCGATCTACAAGGGTATGTAGATGCACTCTCCTTCCCCTCGTTGCTGGTTTCTCCATAGATAGATCTTGGTGACACGTAGGAAAATTTTGAATTTCTGCTACGTTCCCCAACATGAGGCACATAGCAGGGTGTATCAGGAAGGAGAAGGAAAGAGAGGTCGGCCACCGAGAAAATCGAGGAACAAGAACGTGGGTAGTAAGAACGAGACTCGTCAAAAGTCACATCACGCGAGATGCGCAAGCGACGACCCACATGATCCCAACATCGATATCCCTTGTGCTCATCACTATAGCCAAGGAAAACACACTCAACCGACTGAGCAGTCAGTTTGGTGCATTCTCGGGGGGCAAGAAGAACATAGCACACGCAGCCAAACATACGAAGAGCAGAATAGTCAGGAGAGCGACCAGTGAGACACTCCATAGGAATATCACCCTGCAGAGCAGACGAGGGCTGAATGTTGATGAGATAGGTGGATGCGGAAACAGCATCAGCCCAAAAATGGGGTGGAAGGGAAGCAGCAATCATCAGCGCACGAGCCGTCTCAAGCAAATGACGATGCTTTCGTTCGGCAACGCCATTCTGAGTATGAGCACCAAGACACGAGAACTGGGCAAGAGTACCCTGTTTCGCGAGAAAACCGCGCAATAGCTGAGAGATATACTCTCCAGCGGAGTTAGCACGAAAAGTGCGAATGGGCGTGGCAAACTGGGTGTGAACCATTGCAGCAAAACGTTTGTATATAGGGAGAACCTCGGTATGAGATTTTATGAAGTAGAGCCAAGTGTAGCGAGAGAAATCATCAATAAACAAAACATAATAGCGATGACCACCTTTCGAATCAAAGGGAGCAGGACCCCAGACATCAGAATGAACTAAGTCAAAAGGACGATGAGATACAGACTCACTGGTAGGATAAGGTAACTGAGTCTGTTTGCCAAGTCTGCAACCATTACAATGTAAGGAGACATCTCCAGATATAGACCCTAAGAGGCCCTGACGAACTAAAGAAGATAAGCGAGAGCCACAGATGTGACCAAGGCGATGATGCCACTGCTGGAAGGACGCAGACGAAGAGGCAGCAAGAGCATGAGAGCTGGCAGAATTGGTGGCAGCGGAAGGAACACAAAGCCAGTCAACCTCCCAAAGGCCCTCTGACTCACGGCGCCGAGGGCCAGCACCAACCAAAGCCTTGGTGCGACGATCCTGAATGGAGCAAGAGTCGGTGTCAAGAATGACATGACAACCAGAATCAGTAAGTTGGGCAGCGGAAAAAAGATTCATGGTAAGATGAAGAACATGTGAAACACTCGGAACAGAAAAGGAGGGAGTGGAAAGAATACCACGACTAGCAACAGGAAGAGATGTGCCATCGGCAGTACGAACATTATCAGGCGAATCAAGAGGTCGGAGAGAAGACAACGCGGAAGAATCAGAAGACATATGAAAAGAGGCTCCAGAATCCAGAACCCACGAGGATGTACCTGACTGTGTAGATGCCGGTGATAGTTAGTCGACGAGGAGCCCGAGGAAGCAAGAAGACGCTTGAGGCGAACAATGTCCTGGTCAGTGAGTGACGGAGTCGAGGAAGACACAGGAGTCCCGCTGGAGCGCCTCTGATCTCGCTTCTTCTGGCGACAATCAAACTCTGGGTGACCTGGCCGGGAGCAGTAACCACAGACGGTGTCACGGCGCGACGTGCCCCTCTCAGTATAAGCAGGGCGACCGACCCCCCCCCCCCGGAAGGTGTGGGAAGGAGCGGTGAGCCGAGCTGATGACACAAGAGCCCGAGCAGCCAACATAGACGGGACCACCAGCAAACCAGCGGAGTGAAGGCGGGTCTCTTCAGCACAAAGCTCAACAAGCACCTCCGAGATAGGAACACGGCCACGAGCAAGCAAGTGAGCACGTCGCGGCTCAAACTCAGAGCGGAGACGAGATAAGAACTCATGGACCCGCTGAAACTCCAGATCAGACCGAGTAGTCTGACAGCAACGATAGGTGCCACAAACAACTGTCCGAAGAGAGTCAAGCTAACGCCAGATGGCAGAGCACTGTGAATAGAACTCATCGACAGAGGAATCACCTTGCTGAAGGGCGTGCTCCTGACGCACCACAGATAGGTAGAGAGCATCACCAGAGGGCTGATAGCGCTGACAAAGATAAGCCCACATCGCTACAACTGTGCCAAGTCCCATGAACTCTGAAGCAAACTGAGGGAGGACACTGGCAGTGAGAACAGCAGCAGCACGAGCATCATCATTGCACCACTGAGTGTAAGCACAGAGGTCATCGCGGTACACCGAAAGAGCATCGGATTAAGAAGATACCTGCTGATCATAAGTATCAACTGCAGCATCATCAAGGGCCTTGGCGGCATCCCGGTCAGCCTGAGAGGCCTCAGCAGCAAGTACCGGCGGCACCGGTGGGATTGGGGCCACGGGCGCAACAGGGCATGGCGGGCAGGGGACCTCGCTAGAAAGAACACCCCACAGAAGAAGGCCACGCATATGGATACGCATGAACCCCACAAACTCAGCATAGTTGGTGCCATCGAAGATCACGAAGCACCTAGGAACTGCAACATAGCCCGAAGAAGACATGAGGGAACTCTGTTTTTCTCCTCTCTATTTTTTTTGGTCAACGCTTCCCGATCTGGATCGGGGCGGAGAAACTCACGGTAGCCCCGAGTGGGGAATCGGGAGGCCTGGAGGAGCGCCGGCCCTGGGCCGCACCTGCAATAGCAGAGGAAGCAGCGGCAGCTGCAGCTAGATGCAAAGGAGGCGGCCTGGGCAACCAGAGACGCGCAGCAGTAGAGGAAGCAGCGGCAGCTGCAGCTAGATGCAAAGGAGGCGGCCTGGGCAACCAGAGACGTGGTTGGTGTTGGAAATATGCCCTAGAGGCAACAATAAATAGTTATTATTATATTTCCTTGTTCATGATAAATCGTTTATTATCCATGCTAGAATTGTATTGATAGGAAACTCAGATACATGTGTGGATACATAGACAACACCATGTCCCTAGTAAGCCTCTAGTTGACTAGCTCGTTGATCAATAGATGGTTACGATTTCCTAACCATGGACATTGGATGTCATTGATAACGGGATCACATCATTAGGAGAATGATGTGATGGACAAGACCCAATCCTAAGCTTAGCTCAAAGATCGTGTAGTTCGTATGCTAAAGCTTTTCTAATGTCAAGTATCATTTCCTTAGACCATGAGATTGTGCAACTCCCGGATACCGTAGGAGTGCTTTGGGTGTGCCAAACGTCACAACGTAACTGGGTGGCTATAAAGGTACACTACAGGTATCTCCGAAAGTGTCTGTTGGGTTGGCACGAATCGAGACTGGGATTTGTCACTCCGTGTGACAGAGAGGTATCTCTGGGCCCACTCGGTAGGACATCATCATAATGTGGACAATGTGATCAAGGAGTTGATCACGGGATGATGTGTTACGGAACGAGTAAAGAGACTTGCCAGTAACGAGATTGAACAAGGTATCGGGATACCGACGATCGAATCTCGGGCAAGTATCGTACCGCTAGACAAAGGGAATTGTATACGGGATTGATTGAATCCTCAACATCGTGGTTCATCCGATGAGATCATCGTGGAACATGTGGGAGCCAATATGGGTATCCAGATCCCGCTGTTGGTTATTGACCGGAGAACGTCTCGGTCATGTCTGCATGTCTCCCGAACCCGTAGGGTCTACACACTTAAGGTTCGCTGACGCTAGGGTTATAGAGATATTAGTATGCGGTAACCCGGAAGTTGTTCGGAGTCCCGGATGAGATCCCGGATGTCACGAGGAGTTCCGGAATAGTCCGGAGGTAAAGAATTATATATAGGAAGTGCTATTTCGGCCATCGGGACAAGTTTCGGGGTCACCGGTATTGTACCGGGACCACCGGAAGGGTCCCGGGGTCCATCGGGTGGGGCCACCTGCCTCGGGGGGCCACATGGGCTGTAGGGGTGTGCGCCTTGGCCTACATGGGCCAAGGGCACCAGCCCCAAGAGGCCCATGCGCCAAGAGAGCAAGAAAGGAAGAGTCCTAAAGGGGGAAGGCACCTCCTAGGTGCCTTGGGGGGGATGGACTCCTCCCTTGGCCGCACCCTTCCTTGGAGGAAGGACCAAGGCTGCGCCCCCCCCCCTCTCCCTTGGCCCTATATATAGTGGGGGGGAAGGAAGGGCAACCATACCTAAGCCCTGGCGCCTCCCTCTCCCTCCCATGACACATCTCCCTCCTCCCGCAGCGCTTGGCGAAGCCCTGTTGGAATCCCGCTACTTCCACCACCACGTCGTCGTGCTGCTGGATCTCCATCAACCTCTCCTTCCCCCTTGCTGGATCAAGAAGGAGGAGACGTCACTGCTCCGTACGTGTGTTGAACGCGGAGGTGCCGTCCGTTCGGCGCTAGGATCATCGGTGATTTGGATCACGACGAGTACGACTCCATCAACCCCGTTCCCTTGAACGCTTCCGCGCGCGATCTACAAGGGTATGTAGATCCACTCCTCCCTCGTTGCTAGATGACTCCATAGATAGATCTTGGTGACACGTAGGAAAATTTTGAATTTATGCTACGTTACCCAACAGTTGGGGCGCAGCCTGGGGAGGTTACGGCCAGGGCAAGGCCTGGACGCGGCCGGGGCACGGCCAGGGTGAGGCCTGGACGCGGCCGGGGCGCGGCCTAAAGCGCGGCTGGGGTGGGGCCAGGACGCGGCAGGGGCGAGGGGCGCGGCCAGGGCGAGGCCTGGGCGCAGCCGGGCAGGGAGGTCATGGCCTGGGAGCGGGTGAGCTCGGCGGGCACGGGCAGGGGCGGCCGGGCGTGGAGAAGGTGGCCGGCAGCGAGGAAGGAGATGGCCGGCGACGGGGAAGCTAGGCACGGAGCTGCAGCGTGCGGGAGAGAAAGAGGAACCTGGCAACTGATACCATGTTGGATAAGTGAGCAACTGACTTCACAGAAGGGCCAAAGGCCAGTACATATACATGTGTATGGCAAAGTGTAAGAGACCCCTTATACAATGGGGATGAACCGAAAAGGGCTATAGACATCTAACAGTATCCATGCTCTCAATGTCTATAGTCCGAACTGTCATTTGTTAACACGCAGCCTCAGAGTGCTTCTCCGCAGCGGCTTGGCCGTCCCGCCTCCTTGTCCCCAGTCCCGATCCGCTTCAGTCGGCAATTATCCTCCTCCACCGCTGCACAGCGCGGGGCCACCGTCGCCCCCAGCCTCTGTCTACAAGAAGTAGTGGTGAGGGGCGGCGAACCCGTTCTAGAGAGGCGGCGTCACCGGTCTCCATCTCAGGATCACATATCTGGTCAAATCCTGATGATCTCTGCCACCTCCCTCTTCCCGATAAACTTTCCTGTCGGATATAGGCGCCCACGCAGCATTCGCATTTCCTGCTGCGGCCAACGGAACTCTTGTCCCCGGTACGTCATTCTTTCCTACCTTCAGCAAAGTTCCCAGGGTACCATTTGTTGTTATTCTGCGATGAAGTGATTGAAATTGCGAAGAAGGGAATTTGGGAATGGGAGGGAGGGAGGGAAATGTGGGGTTAGGAAGAAGCTGGCTGACATAAAAATGGTGAACATCCTTTGGCTAATTTCATTGCTGTTCACCTTCGCTGATACATCCGATGGCTTAATATAATGCTACCCACCACCACACACACAAACTCTTGGACACACTTGTACAAGAGGCGTCAGGACCAGTGTAATCCTCATCAATGACACAGTATCTTTATCATCATACCTTTCGAAAGAATTAGTATCACAATCCTGGAATTTTGTTCCTTTAACTATTTGCAATGTACATTGGCTGTCCTGTTGTACCCACCAGCGTTTTCTTCATTATTAGGATCAACAGAGTGTGAAGACGCTGAACATTCCATTGATTATTTGCAAATATCAATTACTATTTTTTCTTCAAACTCCACACCTAAGTGCATATATTTTGTATTAGAAGAGGAGAACGTCAAGTTGGTGCCACTATTACGATGCCACCAATGGTGACGGCAGCCAAAAAATTCAATTGATATTATTTTGTTACCCTTATGAAATGATCGTACTCTTCCTTTCATACCCTCCTTTTTCCTGATTCATCTTTCTTCACCAGCCATGGGCCATGAGAAGTGAGTTTGGGAAGGGCTTGCAACTTGCCGCCCTTCCATGATCGGGGAGGATGGTTTTTGAACTGTGTTAGAGTTAATATACATAAAACGGGATGTGTGTTGGAGTTTCTTAACATCTATATAAGGTAAAAGTGAACTCTTGAGTTTAATGTTAAGTACTAAATGGCAATATAGAAAGGAGTACACTCTTAAAGAACAAGTTAGAATTCAAATATAGTATTTTCTAGTTACACCAATATATAATAACGGGTATCTGGTATCTAGTAGTATCTGGCACTGGGGCCACAGTTGTCATAGACGTTATTTTAGTCAATTTTTCCTTCAAACTACTCTTGTTTCAGATAATGGAGTTGAGAGCCTTTCAATTATGATTATCAGCACACAAACCCCTGTGCTAGAGTTTTTTATTGGGCCACAAGTGTCATCACTGATGTTCTTTTTCTTTCGTATGTGACCCAGTAGCTGAAGACAAGAAATGGCCGAAGTGGAGCACATTATGCCTGACGTAGAGATAGAGGAACTGGGTAATTCAATGAAGAGTGAGCTGATAAGCTGTATTTCATCACATATTGATTATGACAGTGGTTCTGAATTCTGCTTGATACCAAGAATACATCCGCACATTCGTATGATAGATAGAAATTCTTATGACCCAATAATGTTGTCAATTGGCCCTTATAACAATGGATCTTCAGCACTTTCTTCTATGGAGAGTGAAAAATGGAACCGCTTGGACTACATCCTTAAGTTGAACTGTGAGAAGGGTCTGAAAGATTACTTGACCATCATAAACAGACTAGAGAAAAGAGCAAGGATGTGTTATTCTGGGGATATTAAAATGAATAAGAGGAAGTTCTTGCAGACTCTCTTGCTTGATGGATGTTTTGTCCTTGTTTCACTCGGAGGACTCAATGAATTTATAAGTGCTGGACCCCAAAGAGCCACGGCTAGTTCATCACATGCCGAAATAGTTGAGGAAGAAATGACTTCTGGACAGCCAAACTTAACAGAGAGAATTGATATTCAACAAATAAACACCAGGAACCAGAATGACATAATAAACACTGTAGTAGAAGAAAATACAGTGCCTGAGATCGAGTTATGTTTGGAAATCAGTGACCATCAAACAGAGCAATGTGTATATCAGGATAACACTAGACAGATCGGACAGTGGTATGATATCTTTGTTATACATGATCTACTCTTGCTGGAGAACCAAATTCCCTTTTTCATAGTTGAGGCAATATATGAGGTAGTAAGTTCAAACAAGATGACACCAACGTGTAAATCAGGTGTTGCTAGATTTATATAAATGACCCTGCCATTCTATCCAACAGCAATACGAGAATCCAGTCGCCCAATAGATTTTGATCATTTGCTTCACCTGTGTCATATGTATTTCAGACCCAGTTCTAACGAGCAAGAGCACAAGGAGCTCACAGCGCAACACTACATTCATCAGTTCCTTCAGCTGGGACAGGGTTATCTCAGCCATTTAGGTTCGTCGTAGGATGACCATTTTCCTAATCGATGGCGCCGAGCAACACAGTATCATGAAGCTGGCATTGAGTTTAAGAGGAGAACATATTCTGAGCATAATCCCCATTCACTCCTGGATATAAAACTCAGAAATGGTATCCTGGAATTCCCCTTCTTGTTTGTGGATGACCAAACCAGTGTCCTTTTCAGAAACTTCATTGCACTAGAGCAAACATGTCCGCAAGTCGGAAATGATGTGACTGCTTACATTATCTTCCTGGCTAAGCTGATGAGCATGCCAGATGATGTAGCACTGCTGGCTCGAAAGGGGGTCATCGCACATCATATGCGCAGCGACAGAGATGTATCGCAGCTCTTTACCAGGCTGACAAAAGGTGTTGTCTTCGATTTCTATGGGAACTATTACCTAAATCACATGTGTTTAGCCCTGGAGGCATATTATCAAAACCGTCTGCACAGGTGGGTTGCGTGGCTGAGGCACAACCATTTGAGCAATCCATGGTTGGTTGTCGCAGCGTTGGCTGGTGTTATTGTGCTTTTATGCACCATTGCACAGACCGTCCTTACTGTCGAGTCTTATGTAAATCCCAAGTAAGCACTGGGCGTAAATTGACTATGGGATTCGGATTTATCTATGTCCACTTTTAGTCCCAAAGAAAATAAACTATCTCCATCTCTCCGTACCATCTGCCATTTGTGACCTGAAGATCGATCATACTATTACTTTGCCAGTTAGAGTTGCAAACGACCTCCTCAAGAACTGGCCATATTGGCTTGTCATCTAGTATCATGCTCATGCATGCCTGGGTGTGGTCAATAACCGTGATATTTTGAAATTACATCATTGATATGATTTTATTCTAGGGCATTTTTGTTTTTTTATTACTCCTCTGTTCCAAAAGATAATGTGTGTTAAGTTTTTTAGAAGTCAAACCTGTCTATGTCTGACCAAGTTTACAGAACCTACAATACCAAATAAATAAAATATGAGAAAATATTTAATGATGGGTCTAATGATGTTAATTTGGGATATCGACATTTTATTCGAAAAACTTGGTCAAATATAGAAAAGTTTGACTTAAAAAAACCTTATGTTCTGGAATAGAGAGAATACTTTTGTTGATATGGTAGATGATGATCTTTTATTCCTTTTAACAAAGCGACCATAGATATATGTAATCATATGGTCATGTAGTATGTTATGCGCAGTAATTAGTCCACCATTATCTCCAGTGCCTTGATTCTTAAATAATTACTTCCTTTGTTCCAAATTATCAGATGTTTTGGTAGGCTAAAATAGCCTAACAAAACGTCTTATAATTTGAGACGAAGGTAGTACTTTTCTTCTGCTAAATTGATGTGTGAGTTTCCTGGTTTTTTTCTGATTAGTGTGGGAATATCTAACTTGTTTTCACCCTGGGGTTAACATGAGCTCATGTTCGGATGTTGTATATGAGTAAGCATGAATGCATGATCAGTGCGCATCTCCGTGTTGTATGGAATGGAAGGTTTGTCGAAAGAATCGGACTGTAGCTTCTCGGGGATTCTGCACACAAGTGATTCCGTGTACACATTCTCATAATCTACTGCTGAAAAGAACTAGTAGAACATAATGTGGTTGTTAGATATCGAAGTATTCAAATAAAGATTTATGCCCGTGAATACTACTCCCTCCGTCCTATAATGTAAGACGTTTGGAAGTATTTGTTACGAATCTGGGAGTCTTTTGTGATGAATAATAATTTTGAGTTTTGGAACTATGGGTGTTAGTTTATAGAATTTGTTCAATGAATATTCGTGTCAAAAACATGAACTGCTGATGGGCAAATCAGTTTTCTGTGTCCTCGCATCTCAAACTGTATCATTCGCAGTACAAATGGGTACAGTTTAAATGAACTAATTAAAATTGACTTTTAAGCTTAGCCCAGCATCTGCTAAGCACCTAGAGTTACACCATTTTCTTACGGACAATCCAGTGATACATGCAACGGTGGAAAAATACGAGACACTTGTATATTAAATTGGTAGGTATTTATTTCAAAACGAAAAAGAAAAAGAAATGAGCGAACCGTCCAGAATTCCAACCTGGAGCTCTCATTTCCTCAAAAATAGATCAGGGGAAAAAAGGTTAACCACACGAGGAGCCACACACGACTGTAACACATATAGGCGGCTCCCACCAACCACGGCGACGGCGGCAGCGGCCACGGAGGAGGGCGGCGGATCAGCGGCGCCGGCGATGGCGTCCGTGGCGGCGGTGGAGGGCGCGGCCGCGGCGCTCCGGTCGGTGCTGTCGCGCGCGCAGCAGGCGGCGGCGCGGGCGGGGCGCGCGCCGGAGTCGGTGCGCGTGGTGGCCGTGAGCAAGACGAAGCCCGTGGGCGTCATCCGCGGCGTGTACGACGCCGGCCACCGCTGCTTCGGCGAGAACTACGTCCAGGAGCTCATCGACAAGGCCCCCCAGGTTGTACCCCCAGCTGAGAAGCTCGAAATTTTTATCCCCCTTTCTGGCCGCGTGAATGAACTGCTGATTTGGAACGTGAATGGAGAACAAGTCGCTTAGTGATTTCATTCCAGAGTTATCACCTATGTTCAGTTAGCATTTGAGCTGGGGTTTCAATAGGTGCTCATTATTCGTACGCCCTGTACACCACAGATGAATTAGGCCATGCCAGAAAACATATGAATTGATGAGCAATAGGAATTTTGCCAACTGGTTAAATTCAATGTAGATATTCTATTGGAATCCTGTACTATGTGATCCGTGGGAGAAATTCTAAGGTTTATGGTCCTAAAAAACAAATAACCACCTTTGGAGGAGAATTTATAAGGATTGAAATCCTACAAAATTCCTGTGATTCAAATAGGCCCCAAATATATAAAGACCATCCGAATGTCCATGTTCGCTTTGTTTGCTATCCTCTGTCAATGTTACGCAGGAAGCTTGGTTCGCACCCGCTATCTTCTGGCAATGTTATGCAGGAAGCTTGGTTCGCACCAGAGGGTACAAACATATCCCGTATAGAGGTGTATGCCGAACATCAGACATTACTTCATATAACCAACCAATATTCGAAGATTTGGCCATATTTTCCCAGCAATTGAAAGTTTTCCACTCTTAATGATTTCGGAAATATTCCAAACAGTTAAATTGCTATACTTGCATGGTAGTGCAGGGCTTGAGAACTATGTTTCATAGTCCGTAAAATCAGTGACCTAATTCTTTTCAGTCATTGAGTTGTCTGAGCAAGTGTTCTTCTTGTTGCAGCTTCCAGAGGATATTGAGTGGCACTTCATTGGGAACCTGCAGAGCAACAAAGCCAAAGCCCTGCTAGGTTAGTGTCTTCATTCTTGTTTGGATATTCTGGCAGATACAAGTCTTCTTAACTTTCGATTTTCAGTTGCTTAGGTTTGCCGCTCTTAAATAGTTATATATTACTCACACCACTTATTTTTATCTTGCCCTGTATGATTTGTCCTAAATAAGGTTTTAGATAGGTAACAAATGCAATAAATTAGGAGTATTTACAGAATAATGTGGCTTGGTGTTGACAAATGCTTGAGTCTGGTGTCTTGGCTCAAGAGATGGTTAAGTACTAGTTACTTTATTCTAGAATAATTGGCTGGTTTCGTTTCGTATTGCGGTGTGCGATCTCTGTTTGTAAACTGTTTCTTCATTAATGAATGACAGAGCTCATGTTTCATCTATAAAAAGTTAGAGATATTCCTATTTTACTTAATATATGTGTTCACTTCTGTACACAAGTTCATACCTGATATCTTCTCTACTTTATTGCTCACTATTGAGCTAATTTTATTCTTCTTAACCTACAGCTGGTGTACCAAGTCTTGACATGGTTGAGAGCGTAGACGACGAGAAGGTATATGAACAGTTTATGTTGTCTTGTGGTTTATTCGACTGCAATTTTGTTCTAGTTTATGTTGCCTTCTTAAGGGTATATTTTTGCCTAGTCAAGAAAAAGTATGTTTTCCAGGCTTAGCTTTATTCTTATTGTATTTTCCATAATAATATTTTATTGCGCCACTAGGCCTTGAAATGTGTTGGCATCTTTCTGGGTTTTTTTTCTCTCAATAAAAATGCAAAGCTTGTCTCTCTCCATTCATCTTGTTGCTAGACCAGATTCTCGATTGTGCATCTGCAACGAGGTTGAATCTAATATTTGTTTCTTTTTTCAGATCGCAAATCGTCTTGATCGGGTGGTAGCTGATTTGGGGAGAAAACCTCTTAAGGTCTTGGTCCAAGTTAACACAAGTGGAGAAGAATGTGGGTACTCTAGTTCTCTTCTTTAATACAGTTGTGAACATGCTGGCTTGATACGCAATTTCTCAATATGAGAACCTGTGTCTTTAGTTCTGAGCACTGGTACGCAGCACATTGTTTGTAGCTACTGTTAGGTGTTTGTTAGTAATGAGCTTTGCTAGATGACGGCATATTATACCTGTCCGAGGATTGCTAGGCTGAAGATATGTGGTCCTCAGACCCTGTTACTATTTTGCAGCAAAATTTGGAGTAGATCCCTCAGGGTGTGTGGGATTAGCAAAACATGTCAAGTCAAGCTGCCCAAATCTTGTATTTTCTGGTTTGATGACAATTGGAATGCTTGATTACTCCTCAACTCCAGAGAATTTCAAGGTATATTCTGAAGCACAAACTTAATTGGACTGATATGCTTCATAGGGCTAATTTGTGCTGCTTGCTGAATGCTTAGGCATTGACTAGTTGCCGGAAGGAGGTATGCGATGAACTTGGAATACCAGAAGAGCAGTGCGAGCTGTCAATGGGCATGTCTGCTGATTTTGAGCAGGCGGTAAGGAACATGTTACAAGAAGATAACTCAGAGATATACAAACTGAATATAATGTCTAATGACATGTACTTTTATTTTGTGTGCGTTTATGCAGATTGAAATGGGCAGCACAAATGTCAGGGTTGGATCAACCATATTTGGTGCAAGAGAATACCCAAAGAAGAACTAGGATAATTACAGGGTTTTATTGTGAGACCGTGCATCTAACAGCTGCAGTATTGGTGGTAAATAAATATCTATTTCCACCGATATTTACACTTCGATGTTTTACGCAAGTGCCATAAATAAGGATATTGTTTTGTCATGTGTCTCCTATTATTAGACATTCAGAGAGCACTGGAATTCCAACTTCCCGATTCATCAGTAGCTTCCCAATAATGTCCACATTAAAATCCCTTATGTCAGTCGACGTTTGTGATCAGCCAGAAATCCTGATATTGTATTTGTCCGTGATGTTTCTTGGTAGCCTAAAAGTAATGAACAAATCCTTTGATTTCCATCATTATATAACTTCTTTTTGTAACGCATCTTTTGCATAAGGTACCAAACCACTTCAGAGCATCTCTATCACATTCCCAATACTTACCCCCCAAAAACAACTTATTGGGAGGCTCCCAAGAAAATTCTGTTTATTAGGAGGCTGTGAACTAGCGGATCATCTAAACTTAATTTCTTTTGCTAGTTCACACCCCCTTTTGCATGAAATATGAATCTCAACTATATTTTCATATCATTGTAGAAAAAAGAAAAGGACAAGGAAAAAGAGATAAAAGTAACCTTTGGCCATTTCGCCGAACACCCTGCGACACCGGCCATGGACACCGCGGGGGGAGGCGTAGAGGGAGCCTCGCCGACGCTCAAGTCCAAGGCAACAATAGTCGGGAGGTGGCAGTTGCCAGAGCAACAATAGTTTTATGATTAGCAACGTTTGACGTATCTTTTAGTCAACTGTTACCCGTGCTTGCTTTAGCGTAGCAATTCGTCTAGCAAATCATGTACATCTGTTATTATTTCTCTATGGTCACTGGCATTTCATGGTTCCCGGAGAATTCATACACTTGGGAGAAAAGCATTTTCTCACAGCCATTTTCTAATATCCCATTCCTTCCCTTCCATTTTCTAATATCCCATTCCTTCCCTTCCATTTTCTAATATCCCATTCCTTCCCTTTCATAATAGTCGGGAGGTGTATAAGGTTCGACGTGCTACAAGGTCATCAGGTGCAGGTGCACATGAGGTCTCTTTGATCTCTCGAGTGTTACACTTCCTGAAGCCCCAACCCTGTACTTTCTGAACCCAAGGCCAGGGCTAGGGATGGAGAGGGTGCCCGCAGTGTTTGTTGACGGGCCCACCACTAAGTGAAATGTTTGTTGACGGGCCCACCACTAAGTGAAATCTTCTATGCTTAGAAACGAAACTGTTGACGAGAGTCGATGTTCCCCCTCTGCCGTAGCTGGTGTTGCTTGGGCAGATTTTTGTCTCATCACAAGGGGGGAAAATGACACTGAATCATCTTTGCAGACTAGCAACACATTATGGATATGAAGACAGATATGATAAATAGTGAAATTCACTCTTCGATTACAAATATTAGTTTGACAGATCTCTAATTGACGCGAGATGAAAGATTGTACGGCTCAAATTTATCGACTAAAACTACAGGGCCTGCTGCTGACTTGCAGTAGGGAACAAGCTCATCAAATAAAACCCCTATCTTAACCTGCGGCTGACTGGCGGTTTAGGAGGAATTCTCATCAGTTTAGGAGGAATTCTCATATATTACAAAAGGTATAATTTGACCAACCTAATACAAGTCATATATTACAAAAAATATACTAACATAAACTTTGGAGTTTTTACTTTCAAAAGGTATAATTTTTATGTTATATAGTTTATATTAGGGTGATAAAATTGGCAATCTAGATATACGCGCAAGACTTGTAAACTGAAACGGAGGTAGTACAATGAAGCCTTGTCATTCCAGTCACAGGAAGATTGATGGGAAAGTGTGCAAAAAGGAAAAGAATTATCTGAGAGTAGGGATGAAAATGGAGCGGAAACTTTCCGTTTTTCCGGAGGAAAAATGGAAACGGAGAGGAAATATGAAAACGGAAACGGAAATTTGCAAAACGAAAGTGGAAATGGAATTTTTTTATGCGGAAACGGAAACAAAAACGGAACGATGTTTTCCAGTGGAACATGCATGGAAATGGAACTTTCCGTTTCCGTGAATATGGAATTTCTGTTTTTACTATCTCTACTCCTAATGGAGCAGTTGGTAGTCTCTGCCGGTCAATTTTCGTCCCACCTTCCCTGGTTTTTTTTGGTACTTCGTCCCACCTCCGGCTTTCCACCGTTCCCCCGCATCTTACCTCCCAACCAATAAAAAAAACGTCAAGATACAACTACGCCCATTCTGAACCGCGCCGGTTCACAGCTAGAAAAAACCCCTACAACGATCAATCACGGTTAACCTACGAAATGACGGGCTGATCGATCTGATCGTCTTGACCTCGATCCCATTGCGAGCCGCGGTCATTCGTCCCCGCCCCTCAAACCCTTGGCCGCCGTCACAAACCCTGAAACCCTTGTCCGCCGCCACAAGCGCTCATACCGTAGGTCTCTTTCACAGCGTGCAGTCTTATCCCGGCGACGACGCCGTCCGGGTGCAAAGACAGGCTCACGTCCCCGATCCGTCGCTCTTCAGCGGACATGCGTGCGATCCAGTCGCCGCCGGAGTGGCGATTGCAAAATCAGGTGTCAGGTGTGGCATACATATTCCTACCTTTACAATTACTACTCTTACAAATCTGCATCTCTGATCGGTTCCGTGGATCCAGTCGCCGCCGGAGTGGCGATTGCAAAATCAGGTGTCAGGTGTGGCGTTTACATATTCCTACCTTTACAACTACTACTCTTACAAATCTGCATCTCTGATCGGTTCCGTGGTCGTACTGGCATTGTGATCTCGGTTCAACATCCTCAACTGTGCCATACCTCTTGCTCTCATTTTATCAGCCCTAAATTGAATCATCTCATTGCAAGGAACTCAGTTTTCGTGCACATAACTGACAGGAGTTTGGGCCTGGTGCCGGCCCCAGGGTGGGGTGTCATCAGCAGCAGCATCTGGAGGTTAGTTGACACAAACATAAGGTAGGTAAGAGGCTTGACTCTAATTGGTGACATGCAAAAGTTAAGGTTTCTATGCCAACAGGAAATAGTCAGATGGTTGAAAATGATTGAGTGCAGGTAGATGCTGGATGAACAAAATCGTTCAGAGTGGGAAATAATGTCATCCTTCCATATGAACCACCGTTTTGAATGGGAAATGTTTGTCACTAATTGACAGCCATACCTGTTTATCACTATTTGACAGCCCCAAATGCTTGCAGGTGGTGAATCATCAAGTGGCAACAGGCATCGGTGACGGTGTCATCGAGTTTGCATCTCACAACTGCAGAGGATCTCCATTTTCCATCCTCGAAACAGCATCACATGCAAAAAGTGTCACAAACATAAGGTAGTTATAACACTTTAATCTAATAGTGCACATAATTATGTGAATACGAAAAGTGCACATAACTCATGCGTAGCAGATTATGATAGGTTAAAGCATGCCCGTAGAATTAACTTCAACAGTTATCACGCTATGAAAGCTTGCGAATGTTCGTTAACACATGTGTAGTACTTTCTCATGGAAATGCTGCATACCTGTAGAAACGTCCTCTTCTGGTAGCTGATCAACCGCCCTGCTTCTTGAATTACCCATGTGTACCTATGAAATTAATTGCTATACATCAGTTAACTGCTGTATAGGCAATGAGAATATACTGTAAGCTGGCATGAATAGGTACAGGCTGGATGAATAAAATCGTTCAGAGTGGGAAATAATGTCATCCTCCCATATGAACCACCGTTTTGAATGGGAAATGTTTGTCACTATTTGACAGCCATACCTGTTTATCACTATTTGACAGTATGTGCACACAGGTGGTGAATCATCAAGTGGCAACAGGCATCGGGGACGGTGTCATCGAGTTTGCATCTCACAGGTTCAGAGGATCTCCATTTTCCATCCTCGAAACAGCATCACATGCAAAAAGTGACACAAACATAAGGTAGTTATAACACTTTAATCTAATAGGTTCCATGCAATAGTAAACAATCTAGCAGTCTATGCCATCTGAAAAAAGTCAACGGTCTTATGCCAATACAGCATTTAATTGATGTATAGCAATTAATTTCATAGGTACACATGGGTAATTCAAGAAGCAGGGCGGTTGATCAGCTACCAGAAGAGGACGTTTCTACAGGTGTGCAGCATTTCTATGAGAAATTACTACACATGTGTTAACGAACATTCGCAAGCTTTCATAGCGTGATAACTGTTGAAGTTAAATCTACGGGCATGCTTTAACCTATCATAATCTGCTACGCATGAGTTATGTGCACTTTTCGTATTCACATAATTAATGCATAATGCTTTTCAGTCCTTACAAGATGTACAATAGTTGAAGATAACAATGCAAGCATCTTACCCATAGCGGAGACTGGTGTGGACAATTCAGCTACTGTTACAGGTATAGAGCTTGTGTGACTATTGTTGGGAATGTTGCCATGTAGGTACGACGTTTATAACATTGTCCTTATATTCATGTTGGTTGTCATCCTACAGATGGAGAGCATAAAGAGGATTCATTCACAGCTCCGAATACCAATGCTTTGGATTTTAGTTTAGATGAATATGGTACTCTCTCAGCCTCATTACAAATGTCAAGATTGTTATAACCATATTTTTGTAGTGTATATTTCATTGATTTTTTGTTATTTACTGGGTATCACTATACAGGTGGAACAAGTTCACCACGGATTAAAGACCTTCATGATGGTTCGTTGTTGGGTTCCAACCATCTAATTCTTGATAGTCACCCTACTATTGGTCATTTTCATTAACAACATGTGCCTATGCTGCATATATTGGTGTTCTACAGAGGGTGAACCTCCAGACGAATATATCAACGGTGGGACAAATCTATCAGGTACTCCCACGGATGCTTGTCTAACATCGAATATGACCTTATGTACAGATGTTGTGAAAAAGCATTACCATCTTTCTGTTTGATATTTTTGACATGCTGCAGACGAAATCAGATGCGGGAATCAAAGTCATATATCAAAGGAACCTGACAACACACAAATGCTTTCAGCTAAGGATATAAAAAAATCCAAGATGTCGTGTTACAAATAGAGGATCAACAGCGCTGCTTGTCGAAATCTGGTAATTTGTGAAGGCATTTAACTTGTGGACATGTTTTCAGGTATTTTGCTATATGCAATGGCTGTTTTTATTCACTAACTACCGTATGTTTAATATGCGTTGTAGACCCTAAGGAACTTAACAAAGCCTTGAGGCGGGAAACTTATCGCATTAGCAAAAAACAGGGTTTGAAAATACAACAAGTCGATGGCCACATCGTTCAACGTCGTGCCCTAGGTGATATCACGAATGTTCGTCAACCTAAGCTTGTGACATCAGGTAGTCATTGTTTATCTATTTGTATGCATGGCTTCCCCTTGGTATACCATCGTATAATACTAACCCATCGTTCTGAATCAGATGACTTCAATGTCACAAAAGATAATGCTGCACTAATGGAAGAAGAACGCAAAAGAGCCCATAGAAACGCCCTGAGGAGAGCTTCTTATCGTAGGAAAAAAGAACTTGCTCTTGAAGAAGATAAACTCCACGCCATTAATTTGTCTGGTAAGAATCAAGTGTTCTAACCATTACCAATTAATTTTTGTGTAACATTTATTAACCATGTTCAACCAGACAACGCAACTAGCTCTGCCTATACAACATTATTATCGCATCCTGATTCAGCATATACTGCTACATCGACAGAGACATATGGTCTGGTTAACGACAATGATCAAAATGGTAATTGACTTGTTAATAATGGATTCATCAATGTGGGAATATTATATTTTACTTTCTACATTTAAAGTATGGTTTCAATGACACCAGACATTGACGAGAATATACTTGAAGAAACATGTCTGGTAACCGAGGAAGATCGCAAAAGAGATCATATAAATGCACTTAGGAGGGCAGCTTATCGGAGGAGAAAGGATAAGTTAGAATCAAGTGAAAATCTACGGATGCTATATAATTCAGGTAAATATTTATGTTATTAATTCACGGCGTTTAAGAACATAACTTAATGTAGTCGATGCAAATACCCTAGCGTCATATGCTTGATCTTAATGCAAATTTATCATTGTTGGGTCCGAGAAGAATGTTCTGGTATTCATTTCTCACTAAAACAATATTTTCCAATTACAATATTACCGCCTCACTAATGATGCTTGCACACATTATTTTAAAAATTCCACAGCTGATATCCCTAAATATGCAGACACATTCCACGATGATGCAACATTACCCCCTCCGTCATTAGACGCCTCCGGTGTTACCCATGACAACGAGGGATCTAAGAGGATACAGAGAAACTCTCGTAGCCGAGCATTTTATCACAAGAAAAATGAGGAACTAACGGTTGATGATAGAGATGATTTGAATGAAAAGATACGAGGGAAGCGCGTGCAGCGCCGCAAAAGCAGGTCGGATATTGAGAAGGGGCAGTCAAGTGCTCAAAGGAAGGCCTGTTATGCTAAAAGGAAAAATACCCCGTGCAAAGAATCTCTCGCACTCCCTCGTCCAGACATTACTAACTCAACAGCTGATAGTCTCGCAATCCCCCTCTCTCGGGCTGCCGACGATGGTTCATCGGATGGCGACCCTCCCCCGGTCATGCCGAATTACGGTGTTTGCACCCCTGGTATGTAATCGATTTTCTTCTATTCTGATGCAACTTCTCAGCAACCTTATACTGACCGGATCAGGTCTTTGTCCCTGACTGTTCAACTATAATGCAGACGACATCAATGTGTTCCCAGAGCCCATCATGGGCGATGAGCCGACACCAGCCGAAATGATGGATGAGGAGTACTACTTGTATCGTGACCAAGGTATGGTCAAGTCTGTTTTAGGAAGGCTAGGATCTTCATTGTAGTTGTATATATATGTCAATATTATTTTCATGATCATGTTTCAACGAATGCCTATAGGATCCGATAATGATGCATTCGAGGATGACGAGGAAGCTAGCATGACGTCTTTTATATCTGGCGAGGTTGATCCATTAGACTGTGTGTACACAAACATACCAGACCACACCCACATCCTGAAGCTCGACACAAACTGCAAACACTGCAAGGCCATAAAGTTTGTTTCTGAGACTGACGGATTCTGCTGTCGCAATGGACAGATCAAGCTTAAACAACCGGAACCAATCCCAGAGCTTATGAGGCTATGGTCCAGCATGGATGCTGATTCCAGACATTTTCGTGAGAACATACGGTTCTTCAATGGGCATTTCGCCTTCACAACCCTTGGCGTCAGCCTTGATGAGAACTACACGAACATGAAGTCTGGGGTATACACATTCCGGGTACACGGAACCATCTATCACAATGTGCATTCGTTCGGGCCTAGCTCACGTCCAGAACATCTGCAGTTGTACTTCTATGATGACGACCCAACCATAACCCATCGTAAGGCGGCCACAAATCAATTAGATCAAGAGGTCGTGAAGAAGTTAGTAGACATACTTAAAGAGAACCCTTACTCCCAGCAATTTAGGAGTTTGGGTGCACACAAGGGGAACCTTGATGATTATAGGATAGACCTAAACACCGATAAGAGGCTTGATCAAAGAAAATATAATAGACCTTTGTCATCTGAGGTTGCTGCAATTTGGGTTGAGGGCAGCGAACTGGCAAAAAGGTTTGACCGTAGGATAACACTTTATGGTAACAACAACGAAAGGCATAGCATACGCGTGTCATCCGGAGCATATGACCCGTTGTCTTATCCCCTATTCTATCCAAGGGGCGAACTAGGTTGGCATCCGAAACTACCTAAACGTAATGTTCCTTGGGAGGCTGTACTACATCCTCAACTTGTCCAAGATGATGATGAGGATGCAGGTATGACATCTGTGTACCTTTTTGTTTCAATACATGAATTATTTCTAAAGGTAAGCATTGTTTTGATCATATACTATCGTGTGCAGAGGGAAATAACAGGTTGTGCGTCTCCGTCAGAGACTACTACTGTTATATGCTGCAGACACAGCCTGCAATCTTCAATCCCATACTCTGTGGAGCACGACTGCTGCAACAATGGGCTGTTGACATGTACGTTAAGATTGAGAGCTGTCGATTGAGGTGGTACAGGAAGAACCAGACGCAGATTCGTGCTGACTTGTATAAAGGTGTGGTTGATGCCATCACTTCAGGGGAGACACGGGCAAGCGCTGTTGGGGTTAGAATAGTGCTCCCTGGTACATACCCTGGTGGCGACCGCGACATGAAGAAGAGACATATGGATGCCATGGCAATTGTCCATACATACGGGAAGCCAGACATCTTCCTCACCATGACTTGCAATCCTAAATGGGACGAGATAACAAACGAGTTGCTGCCTGGTCAGACGGCGCAAGACCGACCTGATATTGTGGCTCGTGTGTTCTATGGCAAACTAGAGCACATGAAGTACATGTTGTTCAAGAAGCATATCCTGGGTGTTGTAGTTGCTTACGTATACGTAGTCGAGTTCCAAAAAAGGGGCCTCCCCACCCACATTTTTTGTTGATCATGGACTCAACATATAAGCTTATCGTCCCGGAACAGTATGACCGACTCATTTCCGCGGAGCTCCCAGACAAGTATAAGTATCCGGAATTGTATGCAATGGTGGTAAAGCATATGATGCACGGACCATGTGGTGCTCTCAACCCGAAGAATGTTTGCATGCAAGAAAACGGTTGCAAGTGCAGATATCCACGGGCATTCAATGAGAACACAGCACAGGGGAAGGACTCATACCCAGTGTATCGACGGAGAGACGATGGAAGACGTGCTAAGGTCAGAGGGAAGATGCTGGACAACAGATGGGTTGTGCCTTATAACCCATACCTACTGCGGATGTTCAATTGCCACATCAACGTTGAGGTCTGCTCTAGCATTAAGGCTGTGAAATATCTTTACAAGTACATTTACAAGGGCCATGATAAGGCTTCTTTCAGCATCGATCAGCCCGACGCTGATGGTAACATTGATGAGATCAAGAGGTACGTTGACGCTAGGTGGGTCACACCTCCGGAGGCTATGTGGAGGATATTTGGCTTCCCACTTTGCGCCAATTACCCGCCTGTCTTGCAGTTGCCCCTTCATCTCCCTAATATGCACAGGGTTGCGTTCAATGCGCAGGCTGACTTGAAGAATGTTGTAGCCTCCGAAAATGCTTCAAAATCCATGTTAACGGAGTATTTCAAGGCTAACCTGGAACACCCTTGGGCTAGGCATATATTGTACAAGGATTTTCCCGGAAGCTTTACGTGGCAGAAGAAAAATAAGTATTGGAAGCCGCGGGTCGAGCGTTTTCAAATTGGGCGCATAGTGTCAGCCAATCCTGCCGAGGGGGAGCGATACTACCTGCGGGTGTTGCTTAACCATGTTACGGGCAAAACATCCTTCGACGACTTGCTCACCGTGGATGGCGTGCTATGTGGGAGCTTTAGAGAGGCTGCTGAAAGGTTGGGACTCATCGAGGCAGACAACACGCTCGACGACTGTCTTAATGAGGCTGAGCAGTGGGCGATGCCATGTTCACTTAGGAGGCTCTTCGCAACCATCTTGGTTCACTGCGAGCCAGGCGATGTGCGTGGATTATGGGATCGGCACTTCGAGGCTATGTCAGATGACTATCGTCGATCACGCACGTCCACTGACGAGGTGGAGCAGATGGTGTTGCTTGACATTAGGGGAATGTTGCAGTCAATGGGTAAAGACATTGTTGATTTCGCTCTTCCAAACATAGATGATGCGTTTGACCCTACAGAGGGCGAGGCAAGAGAGGTTATCGAGGAATCAACCGTTGAGTTTGACATGGATGACACAAAATTGGCATCTTCACTCAACATGGAGCAGAGGGCCGCATACGATGAGATACTAGGGGCTGTTGAACGCGGTGATGGGGGTGTTTTCTTTGTTGATGGCCCTGGAGGTACAGGTAAGACCTTCCTATATAGGGCGATGCTTGCCAAGGTGAGAAGTCAGGGCAAGATTGGTATTGCTACCGCGACGTCCGGCATCGCCGCTTCTATCATGCCTGGCGGCAGGACTGCCCACTCCAGGTTCAAGATCCCATTGAGTTGCGAGGATGGAGCCTCGTGCAGCTTCACCAAGCAGAGTGGGACCGCCAAGCTGCTACGGATGGCCTCCTTGATCATATGGGACGAGGCCAGCATGACAAAGCGACAAGCGGTTGAGGCATTGGATAATAGCATGCGCGACATAATGGGAATACGCGACCGACCCTTTGGAGGAAAGACTGTTGTTTTTGGCGGGGACTTTAGGCAGGTTCTTCCGGTCGTCAGAAGGGGGTCGCGGGGCCAGATAATTGATGCAACCCTCCGAAGCTCTCATCTATGGAAGGGCATGCGTCAGCTTCGGCTCATCACCAACATGAGGGCTCATAATGACACGTGGTTTGCCGATTACTTGCTAAGGGTCGGCAATGGCACTGAGGAAGTTGATGATCAAGGCAACATAGTACTCCCTGAAGATATTTGTCTGCTGTCTACAGGCGAGGTTGACGACCTGGATAAGCTTATTGAGCATGTATTTCCGAGTCTAGAGGACAACATGGCTGATTCGAGTTACATGACATCTCGAGCAATCCTTTCCACAACTAACGACAATGTAGACAAAATAAACATCCGCATGATAGAGCGTTTTCATGGAGATGAAGTAATCTACCATAGTTTTGATAGTGCGGAGGATGACCCATATGGGTACTATGCTCAGGAGTTTCTTAATGGATTGACTCCTAA
Organism: Triticum urartu; assembly: GCF_003073215.2. Lineage (NCBI taxonomy): Eukaryota > Viridiplantae > Streptophyta > Magnoliopsida > Poales > Poaceae > Triticum > Triticum urartu. The sequence continues at coordinate 82,280,878 of NC_053022.1, read as the reverse complement.
CGGGCTTCCTCCGCATGCTCTAAAACTAAAGCTGAACTGCCCTGTGATACTTCTAAGGAACATTGATCCAGCTAATGGGCTTTGTAATGGCACTAGGCTTGTTGTTAGAGGTTTTGAGAGGAACACCATTGATGCAGAAATCGTGATTGGACAACACGCTGGCAGGAGGGTCTTCCTTCCTCGAATACCTCTCTGCCCATCTGAAAATGATATGTTTCCGTTCAAGTTTAAGAGAAAACAATTTCCTATAAGGCTTAGCTTTGCTATGACCATTAACAAGGCTCAAGGGCAGACCATCCCGATTGTTGGTGTCTACCTACCCAATCCCGTGTTCTCACATGGTCAGCTCTATGTTGCTTTGTCTCGAGCCACCGCGAAGAGAAACATAAAGATACTCATTCAGAAGGAGAAGCCGAAGGAGAAGACCAACAAGCATAAGGACAATCCAAAAAAGCGTAAAAGAACTAGCGTGTCCTTACTGACCTCGATGAAGAACATCGTCTACAAGGAAGTCCTTACAGGTTGAAGACCCGTTAATATCAAGGCAGGTTTTGTAATGACAGAGCAATTACTCATGCGATTGTCTAGACATGATGTAATTCGTTTTTCTACATGTATTTTTTAATATGTTATTTTGATAGCCGGAGGTATATTCGATCATCGCAAGATACGCACTGCAGTTCAATAATCAGCCGTCATATTGTCACCATCATCGCTGTTATGTTTTTTCTACTATTGTTGTTTTTATGTCAGTGTACATGTCACACAGCGTACTATTTAGTGTGTTAGCTGTAATCCAGATTTAATGATTGGCCTGCTAAATTCATTGCACATGCAAAGGGTCTTTTTTAATTAAGGCAAGTTATCGTACCTGTTCTTATTTATTTTGGTTATTTGATACTATGCTTGACTGTAAATTTACATATTATTCTGATATGTCACAACTAAAAGATTCAGAACGGTTTGAATTATAAGACCAACACACGAATAAGGGAAGTTTGTCCAACTTTTGAAATTATATTTTGCATATGTACTTTTAATAATTAATAAAGTGCGTGTAATCCCATTTTCTAATAAGTTTAAATACCCATTAGACTCTGTAGTTTGTGGCAATGCAAATGTCTGTTTGCTGAAGTGTGCAATTTTCGTCAAAAGTTATGTTACCAGTACTTTCACCCAGCTATACTAATTAACTAACATTTCAATTCAAGTTACATATTATCCTTTAGGAATCTCTTTATAGCTTTTGATGAGAGCATGCACTAGATTTATATGGAGCTCCAAGTCCATGATAAATAATTAAACCACAGCAACATGAAACTATGAAAGAAATTACTATAGTTATTTATATAAAGCCTAAAGGATAACATTGGAGGACTTTTTGATGGATTTTTTATGTTGCTAATACTTTGTGACCTGTTATTTAGCATGCAGGTTATTTTTTATTGGCATGTTTAAAACATAGCCTCAAACCAAAATTAGAAATAAATTAATTTTACAAGACGCGGACTTATTAATATATATCCAAAATATAAGATGTCGATGTCTAGATATAATTTCCGGAAACAAATAATATATTATCGGCATACTTAGTATTAATTACGGCATGTGATCATATCCGGTCTTTACAAAATGGCATGTTTAAAATTTTTCATTGTAATCTAATACTTGGTTGATCATGCAGAATCACAAACATGATTCCAGTGAATATATAGTAATTGTAATCATATTAGTTGATTCATTTTTTGATTATGTAGTTATTGTTTCCTTATAAACATCTATAAAATCCTTCACCCTTTAAACAGCCAAACCCAAACCATACCGCTCTTGCACCCTTGCCACTACACCTATCTTTGACATGTCATCATCCAACAGCATCGATGGTGCTGATGATCATCAACAAGAACAAGAAGATAAGAAGGAGCTGCACCCTGATGAAGAACCGAGCAGAGATGGGAATGTTGGTGAGGGATCTGCACCGAGATGTAAGAAACTAAAGAAGAATGAGCATATCCTGCCTGTGCAATTCCCATCCATGCTTTCGTCGAACCATTTTTCTAACCTAATCCGACGTCGTGAGGTGCATCACATCCCTCATGCACATCTCCCCTCAGGCTGGGATATCCAGCGTAACACAGGGTCAAGTGCAGCGAGGAAAGACGTTTGGGGATCCAACAACTATGAGATTCTACAGGCACAGAAGCATACTAGCATGTTGGTGCAGGTTTTGATTGAACACATAAATCTTCTGACGAAGTTGGTCGAGAAGCTTATTCAAGAGAGGGACAAGAAGCCAGGACCAGCTGACAAGGACGAAGCATAAGCAAATTTACAGTAATGTTGACATGATAGATTGTTTCTTTTATCATCCCGTGTAACCCTTCGGACTTGAACAATAATAAAGTTTGCTTTTCAGTTCATTTATGGATGCTACGTGTGTCCTAACTATGCTCAATGACAATCTGATTTTCCCTTAATTCTTATTTATAATTCCCTGATTACGCTCTAATTTCTTAAACTAATTATACACGACGATAGCCTGACCAAAAAAACAGCTTAATTTCATAATATAATTTGTCACGCTAACTCTTAGCCGAAAGTCATAATCGTAGGCATGCACACTATCTCTCTCGTCTCTCTATCGGCACCTTCATTTGTACCTTCATTTGTCATTTAGACAGTCGTGATGAAAAATAATAAACTGGTTTCTCCCGTTGTGCAATTATATTATTTGATATAGATGATGATTGTAAAGTTATGTGTTAGGCACGATATATCATTTGTCCCATAGCTACGCACGGGCAGATACCTATATCAAAATTTTATATATCATCAAGTTAATGAAAAAAATTAATATATTATATTTAATTAATATATTTATGTGAATATAAGAAAGGTTAATAAATATCCATAAAAATGAAAGTATGTTTATCAAAGGCAAGTGATAAATCACATGCGTTTTCATAGGCAAGTGATCATAATTTTAATCGTACCGAATATCATGGACCGATTTTGTTATGTACGTTTCCTTGATTAATACATCCCGATTTAATAGGTTGCCGAATATAACATATCTGAATATAGATATTTCACCCATGGGGGCCTAGCCAGCCAAAATCGGATTTTCATCACTTTTTCATTTTCCCGCCGCCCACCATGCTTATATAAATAACCCCCGCTGCCCACTAATTGTCTGTACAGCAAAAGTCATCTCCTCCACGACGACCATGGTGATCTCATACGGATCGATCACATCTAAGAGGGTGGTGGCGCCGGCGCCAGCTCCTGTCACCAGTACACTCATCTCCCCTCCGATGAACAGGCAAGATATAATAATCTTTTCGTACGTCTATTTGCCATCACTATATAACGGTTTTTTCTATTTAAATCATCACCATTGTTTTGCAACTTGTTCTTTTATCTAAAAAGATGGATCACATGGGATACACTATAACATATTAATAGGCTTGGCCATCAAAACATCTATTGTCGGCTTGTTTTCATCTTGTATATTTGTTAAAACCAGATGTAGCAAGCAATAACACAATCACCTGAGTATATTACTATTTTATTAGCATTCATTTATATAGTTCCATAAGTTATTAGATTGATGGTGTGGCTGTAATCTCATTGGGGTTGTTTCTTATAACCACTGGGTACTGCATGTTTTCAAATCCATATTTATCCCATGTGCAATAGTACTGATTGCAAAGAATGCACCTGGACAGAACATGAATAATATATATAAATTTCACATGATTAGTGTTTGGCCACTAGAATGTTATGCTGCTTGTCTGCTAAATTTTGTGATCCACATGGAAATGCATTTTACCTGATCCTTTTGTTTTTTTATACGCACAGGAACATCAATTTTCATCACGTCCAAATGGAACACATTTATCATAATTGCTGGATTATTCAAGCTAGGGTCGTGTGGAAGGCTCACATCAAAGAGAATGGAATGGGAAACTTGTACCTTCAGTGCATACTACTCGATCGGCATGTAAGAATACTTTATAGCCCATATATTGTAAATACAATTTTGATATACATGTTTATTTGCTCATTGTTGTTATGTGTCATGATAATATGCTAGGGAACAAAGATGGAAGCGATTGCATACAACAACCAGGCAATCCGTTTCAACATCGTTCTAGAAACCGGTAGGACCTATGATTTCAATCGCGTCGGTTTTAACCCCACAGAAATGCCAGATGGTCATTTCTGGTACCTAGCCATGGACTTTGTCGCCACGCTAAGTTCTACGACCGAGGTTACGATGTCGGCGCAGCAGATAACGTCGACAATTTGCCCACCGTGCTTTCCACAGTTCGCAAAAATATTTGAGCTACGGGACAAAACCATCACGGGTGCATCATTTAGTTTGTTGATTGTGCATATTAGTCCGTACAACTCAGAGTCTCATTGTGATTTAAATTTTGCAGATGTGGTTGCTATCCTTGCCTATGTTGGTCAGATAGAATTTAAGTGGGATGCAATATATAGGCGCCGCGTCCCTTCTCTCGAGATTGGCCTCATGAACTTTCAGTAAGCGCCAATTATAATATGAGTTTATCATGTGCTTATTTATGCAATTCTATTTCTGCAATGATACTCACATTTGTATTTGTTTACAGACGACAGATAATTTTCTTACGTGTACGTGAAGAACACGTTGGGCCTAACTTCTGGCATTTGCAATGCACTGACAACCTGTTCGAGAAGTTTGCTGTAACTTATATACAGGTAAATCAGAGGCATCGTTGCTTGCAAACTATGATGGAGAGCACATTCTTCTTCTCTCCCAACATTAATTATGATCATCATTATCTACAAGGTAGGGTATGCGTTCTATTTTTAAGTTATTTTCAATAGAATTTTTCTGTAATACTATGTCACTATATATAACACTTATTGTTTTCGTAGATATCCATGAAGCCAGTCTGACGACACTTGATGAAACACGTGCGTACGTCAATCGTGTTGTTCAAGGTAGGAACAATGGACGTCAGAAGTATCATAGCTGCAATTAGATCATCCTTGAGGGTTTTGGACGACTGACTATGTACTGATGCATAATCAAATGTCGCGAATAAATTTCTTCTACAGTTTTGTTATGGATTGAATACATAGAGTACAAGTCTGTCCCAGGATGTTCCGACAATTATTATTCTTTACCAACATTTTCCAATTATATTTGGTGAGGAAGAAAATTATTATAAAGTTACCCTAAGGGAGTCACATCTCATTCGAATATGATATAATTCAAAATATAATGTGTTCTATGTATGAACTATATTTAAACAGAATAGACATATGTGGTAAGTAAAATTGGAGCTAATATACAAGTGGAGCAACATACCTATTTCCACTTGCTTAGGTACTGTCACTATGTAGCCCTCCACACCCCGAACAACTTCCCTTTGAAAAATGCTGGCAAAAGATGTCAATGTTTTAAATCCAAAGGAAACAATGTAGAAAGAAAAGAGACGATGAAATTGTGTTACTCATACTTTGGCAGCACGAGTGGATAAGTAAAGTTTTTCCAATCTCTGATGTAGTTTAACTTCTTACTCGTCTTTGAATGCATTATCAGAATTTAACTAGCCACCAGCCCCAAAGTGCTTAAACACTTCCTGCAACGGTATATACATGTTACAATATTATTTTACTCATACGAAAATTGGGAATTTATATGTTTTGATGCCACTGGCAGGGATATATATTAATTTTGTTATTATTTAAGTAGATACAATGTAAAATGTGTGGCCAGTTAAAGGTAATCTTGGCATGCAAATCAATGATAAGTTGATTAATTAATGAATACAATAACAATTTACCTATTTAGAAAGTTATAATTATTGACATCTTTTCTAATATATTAACAGGTTGGCATTTGATCTCGAAAGGAAATAGATCTGCACCATACAGTAATATATGGTGGGACTATAACAAGCCATGATTTCCTACCCAGTTATCCGGCGCATGGCCTATCTATATATGTTAACCTATGCCATCCCTCCTCCCCCTCCTTTCTCTCCCTTCGCCCATCACAGATAGCAAAAGATCAAATTAGCCAGTCCTAGAGGAAAAATTCCAGAGGAGGATCAAGAAGGCGAGTTCATCTAGGTATGAAGATTTCTTGATCTGTATCTTCTCAAAAAGTATAATAGTTATTTTATTATGATCATGTCCTATTAGGTGAGCTACAACTGAAGAAAAATAGATTCATCATATATTCTGGACTGCATAGGCAAGCAAACTATTTTCATAGCCAAGCAAACTTCCACCAGAAAAACCCATCCTTTGGCAAAGATTACCAAAATAATTATTGTCATTAGATGACTCTAAGAACTTGTAGTGTCTCTAACTCATGAAGATATGGTCACATCATTGACCTCTGTTATTAGATGACTCTAATGTACAAGTGAAGATAAATAATATTATTTGGCATTAGATGCCTTATTGACTTGTAAGCACAATGCAAATTTCAGACATGAAGCTCACCACACACATGTACATATGTACTAAAAAACGAAACATGACAAAGCAGTAGACAAGAAGTTTTTATGGCAAACAGTAGACACTGAGTTTTGATAGCAAGCAGTAGATAAGAAGTTTTTAGGTCAAGTAGTTTTACTTATAATTTGCCTTGACAACTCTATCCCCTCACCTCACATAATTGATATATATATATGTGGTTCCTCAAAAATGAGTTGACATGTATGCCCAACTTGATTGTAAGTGTCCAGGATTTCCTTGTAGCACCAAAAACATAGCTCAATATATATTGAATCCAACAACACTGAAGCTAAGCAAACTATTTTCAGAAACAATACCTTGACTATCAAAAGTTGGCACATCGATGAGCTTTCAACAAAGTTTTCTTCTAGCAACTACTCCTACTGCACAATAAAGTTTAGTCAAAATCAATGTGAGTAAATGAGCGTATCATACCTATGTACATAAAATGCATACATATTGTGCTGCTTTTACTTACTTTGATTGCTTGGTTGTGTGGGTTGTTCTGCTTACTTTGCACTGCCAAGAAGCAGCATGTCCAATAAGCATAGTCTCCAAGTTGTCTCCAAGTTCACGAACAAAAGTGCATGAAACCACAAAAAACATCAACAACATGAAGAAATTAGTTTAAGCTCAACTCCAACAAATATAGTTTTCATATTCTAGCTGACCATATAATAGTACAATATATCACAACAAGAAGAAGCAAAAGTGACTTTATTAAACATGTTTAAACTACCTTTAGCTTATCATGGTTAAATACCATGATCCCAGTTCAGCCCAATTTGTGTATAGTTAGCACAAATTCAATATGGGGTGGTAAGACACAAAATTCTTTCCAGTAATTGAAAGAAAGATCTAATAGTGACTATTTCATGATTAAAATGACAGCTTCATAACCAGATGACTATTGACATCATAGCACTGTCTGCTATTTAGTTTATTATATTTCCATAAAGTGCAGCTGGAATAAATGGGTCTCCTAATAACATTAAGAAACCAAAAATACTAAGTAAAAAAACTGGGCCATAACTTGTGCACTAGCCCAAGCCCAGCTATCATTAAAAGATTGGTGATGTTAGCTTAACTAAAACCAAAAGCAATATATAAATAATACTGTAGGATTTAAGCAAGGCACATTGTTGTGGACTCGAACCAATCCACTTGTTTGTATGAAATCCAGAGAAGATTGTTTCAGAAAAGTATAAATAATACTGTAGGATTTAAGCAAGGTGCACTATCAATTCATAAACAGTACCCAGATGCCTACTAAAATTAAACTGGATCAACAAATCATCCAGCAAAAATCCCTGAACATTACACCTTTTCATCATTCGCCAATTCAATTATGAAAAAACAAATCATCAATCAATGATATGAAATAGTAGCACTATGCTGATGGAGCAAGTGCAAAAGATACCCAACACTCCACACGGCAACGCTCGATCTGTTGTCTCAAATCCCTCTCTCTTCTCCTAAAGCTAACTTTCTAGCAGTACACGATCACGTAGCTAGCCCTAAACTACAACAAACCGCGGACCTACGGCCATTAGTGGGGACGGAGGATGGGGGAGGGGCCGTTTGTCTCACCTTGCCACGGAAGTGGGGATGGGTTGCGGAAGACGGCGGAGTGGTAGACCACCGTGACTGCACCTCGTGGTGTTGCTTCTTGCCGGCGATGAAGACGACAGGATGCACCACTTTGGCCATGGCTTGGCCGTCGGGGAGCCGCCTCGAAACAGAAGGCGAGGAGGAGATCAGGCCAGGGATTCCACAAATGGAAGAAGTAGAGGAGGAAATGGTTCGGACGCGCGTACCGTAGCTAATGTCGTTGCAGATCGATGCACCCCGCCTCGGTTCGACCTTGACATCGCCGGAGACCAGCAACGTGGCGGATCTGAACGGACCGCCACCGGATCCAGCACCCGCGCATGCGCGATGAAGCTCTATGCGTGCGTCCCCTTAGCCACACACGGCTCGCCGGAGACGCAGCTGTCGCCGGGCGGAGTCTTGGTGGTTGCGTTCTCGGCGAGGTGCGCGGTGATGCGTCGGGGGTGAGGTGAGAGGGCGATAGGTTGCCACTGATTGGAGAGGAGAGGGCCTGATGCGGCGGTCGCCAGGCGGAGCCGCGCGGATGCCAGCCCGTGGACGCACGCGGCGACGCGGCGGCGGAGGGGAAACTGGGGCGACGGGGGAGTGAGTGGAGGGGAGAGGAGCGAGTGGAGGGGAGTGGAGCGGAGGGATTGGATAAGGTGGGCGGCGGGGTAGGTGGAGAGGCGGGGAGGTGAGCCGACGGGCGGGTAGGTGGAACGCCAAGCGCGGCCGCAGCGGGGGAGGTGGGCCGTCGCGCGGCGGGCGGCTGGGCACGCAAAGGCTTCGTCCCGACTCGGCCGGCCCAAAATATTTTCCTTTTTATTTTATTTTTCTTTCTTTTCTGCTTCATCACCTTATTTCTCTCTGGAAAACATGAATGCTTTTGAAAGTAGATAGCAAAAATGAAAAAGCAAACAAATTTTCCAAACCTATTTTTTTATGAATTTTGAGAAAAAACTTTTTAACAAATAAAAAAAATTATAAATTTGAAAGGTTTTTTGACCACAAACAGTTTATAAATATTTCAAAAACATTGGAAAATGACATCCTTATTTTTTAAAATGAACAATTTCGGAAGTGTGAACAGTTCTTTAGAAGCACAAACATTTTTTGAATATTAAGAACAAACTTTGAAAATCGTAACCATTTTAAAAAGTCCATAATATTTTCATAAACGTGAACAAGTTTTTAAGATATTAACATTGTATTGAATTTGAGAACTAATTTCAATAAAAAATAACTATTTTTAAAAATCCAAGTCAATTTTTGAAAAGTCAGAACCTTTATAGGTAAATCCATAAAAAATTTCTAAAAAGCAATTAAATTTTTTCGAATTTGAGGAAGAATTTTTGAAAATACCTAACATTTTTTGATAATATACATCAGTTTTATTTAAAAAACAATAACACCTGCATAATTTGAAAAAAACATTATGAATAATCAAAATATCAAGAACATTTATGTAAAAAGCAAAAATATTTTTCAAATATCATGAACATTTTTTGAAAACTATGAAAAAAAAATTAGGAACATGGCGTATGACATCTATTTAAACAACATATATTTCTAATAATATGAAATTGGTTTTATTTTTTGCATACCAATAAGTTGTGTTACAAATATTTTTTATTAGGAAATATAATATAAAATAAATTTGGCTTCTCATAATATTTATTTAAACAACATTTTTGCATACGAATAAGTTGTGTTACATATAATTATAATAATATCAAAATGGTTTATTATATACTACATATAATAATATGATGCAGTAGGAAATATCATTTATATTTCATCATATATAATTCATCATGGTATTCTTGTTATTAATGCTGGGATGATTTTGTTTGTAATTTTTTTTGCACCTCACAAAATGATATTAAACAAAAAATCGTAATTATTGATTTGTAAATAAACAAAATTCTATATATATAAACCTGGTTCATGAAAATAAATATTTTTATGCTTGTTACATATATTAAGGGTATCACAAAAAAATATAGATGAAACAAATAAACTTTGTCAATGTTGGGTTGTTTGTTTTAGTTTCTGTTTGTCAATTTTCCATAGCCTATCATTTAATTTAAAATAGTTTAAGCAATTTTAAACGCCTACTAACTTATATGAACATTATAGATTTTTGTTTTCCCCAAATTGTTCTGCTTGTAAAATGATTTAATAAGCATTGTTTTCTAATATAACCAAATGTTTTTCTTATTATCAGATAAAACAGTTGTTTTGTATTATATATTATATATAGTTTTATGATGTAGTAAAAAATATTAAATATATTTTAGCATAGATATAAATTGATGGGTTCCGACATACGCACGGATGCAACGATGACAGACCGCACTGAAACACCGCGAGAAGAGGTGCATATAGCTAGCCTTACTCTGTATCTATGTTATATACGATAAAATGAATGGTGTATTTATATTTTTGTTTTTTCAGGATATAGTATACATGGATATGGACTCTGGAGATGCACGGAAAGAATCCATTGAGGGTTCAGATGCAATGTCGCTGCAAGGGGCCGGAAATTCACAACATAATCACGTTAAAGAGGTTATATCTCATAATAAACCAAAAAAGGATGCTAATTTACATGTTATCCCACAAGGTATTTTTTATATTATTATCAACATTTATTTGTGATATTGTCTTTTGTATTCAACTAATTTGGCTTTTATTGTTTAATAAGCTAGCTCACTTTTTTATGAATTTCATAGACTATGTTTGTACCCCTAGAGATATTACAGTTATCGAATCAATCAAGTCTGCCCCTAAGAGTACCCAGTTTGTGGACATTGGAGATGCCATGTTAGCAACTGACGATTTGGAATGCCTTATTAAAAATGACATGTTCTTACATGATGGTGTAAGACCAATTGCACAATCTTTGTAATTAGTTGATTATATATAATATCATAATGTATAAATATAATTTAAATATTGTTTGCAGGTGATAAATGCTTACATATATTGCATGCTTGCTCATGAGAATTTACAAGACAGGGCGGGTGAAAAGGTACACATTATTAGCACGTTTGTATCCGGCCAGATAAAAGAAGACGGGGAAAGAGACATAGACCCATCAAAATATCGTCGCATCGTGCGTCATGTTAATAGTTATCTACAACAAGATATGGTTAGTTTTTGTCTCGTAATCCATGCATATAATTATGGATTGTTTTTATTTAGTTCATATGTTTAATGATTTATTAATAACTATATCTAATTGTGACTGTGACTTGTATCTTATTTACACCAGTTGTTCATTCCGATTAACATGCCGGGCTACCATTGGTATCTAGCAGTTGCCAACGCCAAACAACGAGAGATCCAAGTATTGGACTCACTTGGTGAGAATGTCAAACGCAATGACCTTTCTACTACGGTAACTATCTATTTCTTTTCTCATCTTAGCATTTATTTTGTTTGACTTTATCCTTAACATTTCTCGTATATACATAAAAGTTATTAGGGCTCGAGAAATGGCTGAAACTTGCAGAGCATAGTCCGGAGTTTATCAAAGGTCATAAGTGGCCTGATCTCAATGTTACAAAATGGACGGTTGTAGAGCAAATTCAGGAGGCAATACAAACCGATGGGTAAGCAGTTGTTTCAATACTTTGTTTTTAGATTCATCTGTGTGATATTCTAAAGCATTATTTTATAATAATATTATAGCGTATCATGTGGATTGTTTATGCTAAATTATATGGAATACTGGACACCACATGGACTGTCAGACCAGTTTACGCAGGTATTTAGGTTTTATACATTATCTCATAATGTTTTATCAAAATATCTTATAAATTGTTTTCAAATTTTTTTTGTAGGAGGATATGAAACATTTTCGACAAAAATTAGCAATTATTTTGCTCGATTCAGAGCTTAATAAGTTAAAAGGATGTCCCGTGTACCATCAACCTCTTAACGAAGAAACTTGTCTGCTCCATGCTAATTCTGATCTTGAGATCCTGGATAATCCATCTGACGTTGTCGAAGAGAAACGTCCCGCCCCAATCACTATCATTCCCACGGACCAACGCGAAATACTTGCCGGCCTCTGTAGCTACATCATGTCGATCAATGATGCTGGATGTTTGGAGTAAGTATCATGTATCAATATTTAATATGCGGATGTATATTATTGTTCTTCTTACCATCCAAATTACAGGAAGGTGTGGGTCCGGAGCTCCACACCCGATCCAATGAGTTTAAGTCTTAAGAAACTTCAGTGCATACTTAACATGGAGCAGCCCATGGACAATGATTGCTTCAACACCGCCGTGCTTATGCTGGCATGTGACGAGGGAGTATTGTTCACAGACCCTCCTATACACTACATGGATCTACGATTTTGTGTAAGTTACCATAACTCTTCATTCTAGGTGCCATTAGTATCAACATGTTGAAACAATATTTTTTTTCTTCTACTTAGTCCATGCTGCTAGATTCAACACGAGGTCAGAAGTTTTGTGAGAAGGAAACTATCCAGACGTTGGCAACATTATTTGATAGCTGGTCTGGGATGGAGACCGACATCTCATCTTGCAATAAGGTAAATAAAATATTTTGACCATTGTTATCATGGTTTGTTTTTGTTTCTAATAGCTCCACTTGTAGATTTATCTTCCCTATGCATCCATCGGCCGATACATCCTGTACATCATCGACAAAGAGGCACGTCGTCTACATATTATGGATCCTATTCAATCATCACAATTGTCAGAGGATAAAAACTTGAGGCATTCACTGAAATTAAAAAGTTTTTCAAGAGATTTCAAAGAAGCACTCGAAATAAAGCTGCCTGGGTGGAATTCTGATATATCTAAATGGCATCGTTTGTTTCCGGCCGGTGTTCCAACGAGTATAGACGGGTAATGAATTCATAATAAGAATATTTACTTTTCGTATCATTATATTATTTATAATATTAATTGAAAGTTTTCCAGGAATGTGTCTGGCTATTTTGTTTTTCATTTTATGCTCTGGTGGAATGGTAAAGAATTGGTCAAGCCGGTTTGCGCGGTGAGTATTGTGGGTTACATTTTTTAAGACCTTCTCTGTGATTTTTTCATACTAACTACATTTATTTTTTCTGCAGGATGGGTATGAATTGAGGAAACAATTTTTATTATACTTGCTAAAACATCGCGGGAATGAAGCTAGAGGAAACTTTCCTGATATTGTGAAAGAATTTCTTAAGCGCATCATCTAGATATTATTTTTTTTTGTAATAGATGTTAAGTTGTAACATCACTCAGCTTGTTACATTGCAATAATGGACTTCAGTTTGTGTTATATTGTTTGTATGTGTGCATTTTAACATGTAACTCTAATAAACTATTTCAAGAGCCCGTGGCAACGCACGGGCACTCTACTAGTAAACTTATAGCTGCTTTGTAGCCCAAACACCAAAGAGAACACAATGACACAATTAGTAGAATGGATCTAAGGCCCAACTTCTACTACCACACATGTACTCAGCTTGACCCTATACACAATTGTTCGGTACTACTACAATACTACGCAAAGTTGCTAACATAATGAGATTATTTTGTAGCCATGTTAACAACTCATTAAATTTGTTTGTTTTTGTGTGTATTTCTCTATGATTCAAGGGGTTTTAAAGTTCCGGTCAATGCCTATTTCTGTTTCCGTATCCGCTTTGTATTTGCTCCGTGTCCGTTTCCGGTAGTATCTGTTTTCGTATTCATTTCCGGAGTTTCTGTATTCGTTTCCACTTCTACAAAAAAATATGAAAACAAATATGATAGCACTCAGTTCCGTCCGTTTCCACTCTGTTTTCATCCCTATCTGAGAGGCACAGCACAAGATGATCTCTAGAAATAGTGATGTCCCATCGTTATTGGATACGGATATATCAGGAGAAGTGGGCAAGGATATGGAAGTATGCGCTAGTTGACTCCTCCCACTTAACAAAATATCAGAACCTCTTAAAATTTTATTGTCAGCACTCCTTTTTTTTCTTACCAGCTCACTCTTTTTTTCCTTTTCTTTTTTCTCTTTTTGCTCTAGATTGCCAATACTCCTTTTTCCTCTTTTTAATAAGTATTTTCTTAGAGTTGCCGACAAGATCTGGATGGATGGCTCTGTTTATAAGGACAGTGGGGAGTATTCAATGCATGCTGAGCGGCATAAATGAAATCTCTCAAAGAACTTTATGGAGAGCAGTATGCAAACTCTAGGTTAAAAATGGCACGCCGCCGCCGAAAAAGATCCTCAAGCTCCTCGAAAAAATTGCGATCCCCATTCACCAACTTCTGGTGCTCGCGCCGCCGAAAAAGATCCTCAAGCTCCTCGAAAAAATCCAGCGAGGATTCCTTTGGGCTGGCCGCGCCGAGGCGAACGGCGGCAACTGTCACGTCAACTGGCAGCGCGTCTGCCGCCCGACCCGGCTCGGAGGACTCGGGGTGCATGACCTGGAGCGCACGGGCTTGGCCTTGCGCACTAGATGGCTGTGGTTCGCCCGCACGGACGACACCAGGGCATGGGTCTGATCTCGACCTCCAATTCACTGCTGTGGAGCCCACCTTCTTCTTCGCATCCACCACCATGCTCCTCGGCGACAGCCAGCGCGCGCTGTTCTGGGAGGACCGTTGGCTCAACAGGCGCGCCATCTCGGAGCTTGCGCCACAGCTGCATGCCCTCATCCCCAAACATCGCCGCAAGAGCAGGACGGTGGCGGACGGACTGCATGCACACCAATGGGCTTCGGACATTCAGGGCACCCTTGGCATCCACGAGATTGGCCAATACCTGCTCACTTGGCAGGCGATCGAGCACACCACTCTCACTGCCGAGCCGGATCGCCTGCTCTAGAAGTGGAGCGCGGCAGGTACCTACACAGCCCAGTCCGCCTACCTCGCCACCTTCCATGGCTCGACCTCTTGCCCTGCTTGGAAGCTTACCTGGAAGAGCTGGGCGCTCCCGCGTGTGAGATTCTTCCACTGGCTTGCCCAGTTAGGACGTTGCTGGACGGCCGACCGCTTTGCTCGTCGCGGACTGCCGCACCCCCCTCGCTGCCCGCTTCGCGACCAAGCGCCTGAATCAATCCAACGCCTAATGCTAGAATGCCCCTTCTCCAAGCAAGTATGGCAAGAGATATTGTCCTGGCTGCGCTTGACATGCAGCGTGCCCTCCACCGAGGGATCTCTATCAGAATGGTGGAGCTCGGCGCGGCGAAACACACCGCAACCCATGAAGAAAGGCCTTGCCACCGCAACCCTGCTGATCCCTTGGATGACCTGGAAGCATCGCAACGACTGCGTGTTCAACGGCGCAACCCCGTCGACCAATACCCTGACCGCCCGGATCAAAGACGAAGCCAAACTCTGGGCAACGGCTGGAGCCCGTGGCCTGCATGCCATTCTCCCTCAAACCTGGGACGTACACTGATTCATGCCTATAATGATTCCTCCTAGGAGGCTGTAACGAACTCTCTTTCTTTTCAATACAAAGAAACGCAAGCCTTTTGCATTTTCTCAAAAAAAAAACTGTGAGGGCTAGAATGTGACCAAATAAATTATATGCACGATCCAAGGTAAACTAGCATTTGCATAAACCGAGAAAATTTTGTACTTTCCTTGCCCCAGCATCCTTTCAGCAACTACATGTCCACGTTCTGGTCTTCAGTTATTTCGTAACCTGCGTTGGTACAACATAATTTATGTTTTAGTATGAGGGCCTCGGACAATCTAGTAATCTGCATTTTGTACATGATACCCAGACCTGACTCTGACTTCAGGAACTAGCATTAAAATTTATTTTTACAGTTTATCCTAGAGTCCTCTGGTTTCAAATCAACAAGATATTCCTAAAAAAACGATACTAGAAAAGAGCAATTACCTTTGGGGAGATTGAGTGGGAAAGTTTTTTTTGGGGGGGGGGGGGGGGGGAAATGGAAGCCTTTCTATTGACTCTTCACGAAGTATCTAGTTATACAAAGCACCAAAGGGGGAAGCACATTGCGTTGAGAATCATTTGGCCATTGTGCTGATATCTTTCAAGTAGCAAAATTGCATCATTGATCGGGCATTCACCAACACGCAAATCACGCAATGGCAATGCAGCTCTGAGAATTTCAGGTTCAAGACAAATGGCAGATTCATACAGCTTCCTTGCCTGCAAAGAAGGAAAATATATTTATAGCTTCCAAAGGGCTAGTATTGGTAGAAAGCATACCAAATAAATAGTGAGACTTCCTTTGCAGAAAGCTTACCTTGCACATCACCGAGATGTCAACAAATTTGAGATCCATTGCAGACTGGTCCATAATCTCCATTGCTTCGTGTGCAGTAGGGAATAATGCAAAAGTGTTAGATTTTTTCCGAAAAGGAGGTTGTACCCTCAGCCTCTGCGTCAATTGATGCACACAGCCCGAGAAGTGCTAGATAAGCACGAACCAAACCTGAGAATATATTATGTTAGGATCAATTTACAAAGCAGCAAATGATTTTAGCATGCATTTCTTTGGCAGGAATTCCAAGGCTCCAAGTCTATACTAGTTCATTTACCTTCTCAAAGTTCCTGACAGATTCATCTCTCCTGCCCATGATGGTTTCAGGCTTGGATAAAAAGCGTAAAAATCAGGATGAACACCTGGAGAAAAGTAACTAGATCAACCACGGCAAAGTGGGAAGATGAACTATATACTGCAGAAAAGAAGCAAAATTAAAGAAATATATAAACAAGGAAACACCAGATAAAATCTTAATGCTTAGACTTTACCAAGTACTACTACATACAGAAAGGAACAAAACAACATGAAGCTTGAAGAAAGACATAAGACTTCCCATGGGGTTGAGAAAAATCAATGGCAAGGGTATTGGAGACAAGAACAAACAAGGATGTATATGTTACCTTGGTTTGAATTAGTCGATAATATGGCTTTAGATTGGCTTCCATTTACTTTCTGTATTGCTGTTTGAACTCCTTGTTGCCACAACTCTTTCAGTGAACTGGGGATGTCTCTCCTTGGGCAGCTGACTACATGGGCTCCACACATACCCATGATCCTTAATCTCTCAAAGTTGGTATGCCTGTGCAGCCCTGCTGGGAGGCATTGCAGTTTGGTAAGTTTGCACACGTGCAGTTGGGTAGCATCTAAACAGAAGACTAGGCAGAA